>NC_140966.1:343000-370500 GCF_056783735.1 Eptatretus burgeri | reverse complement strand
GCTAAATCCAAAGTTGTTGGTTAAGTAACATCAGTGTAGCGCCAATCTTTTATTGAAAATACCCCATTCTTATGTTGCAGAACATATTTATTAAAATACCGAACACCTTTTTCTTGTAGATATGCTTGAACACAGAAATGATAATTTTCTTGAAGCCTTCTTGCTGTCATTTGTGTGTCAGAAATATATGACAGATGAACATGATGGCAGGTAATTCCTTCCCATCTTCCCACACTTAAATCTGTTTGTATTCCCTTACTTACTATATATAATCCTGTTCCCTGTGTTTTCATGATATAAACTACGGCAAAGCTGTTATTGATTTTTGACCGTTGAAGAAAACCAAGCTGTTATTTCAGCCTGATTAAATTTTTTAGCCTGATTTTAGCCTAAATTTTCGTCTGAAAACCATTTTAGCCTGATTAAATTCTATATTTGTTGTTTGATAATCGTGCTTCCACAAAACTCATTCTCGGCACCAAGTGGATAATATTCTTCATTTCGAGACTGATTTAATACTTTCAGGTCTTCTAGGTTTATTTTATATGACCAATTATACCCTAAATTATTCATATCATATCTCCAATGTTCTATTCTCTGAAAAACGATATGCCCTTCTCCATAAAATTTTATTTTAATTGGAACTGTGAATTCTGTAAGACCTGGAGATAAAATCATCACTTCTGTATATTTGGAATACACAGCCATTTTATTTTAGGATATATATATATATATATATATATATATATATATATATATATATATATATATTGTGAAGAATCACTTAATCTCACCAAGTCATTCGCGTGAGTCGGGCTTGGATTATTTATTAATTTATTAACATTTTTCATATTAATATTTTTTGCTGTACTATATTTCTGTTGTTCAGCCTTTGCCTTTGTGTAATAATTTGATAAATCAATATCCAGTTCTTGGGATACACCAAAGGTAGAACCATTTTTTCCAACATCAGTCATTTATATTAGATTAAAAATAACCATAAAATTTGTTATTGTTGTTGAGTTGAAATAACACGTATAGACATAATTGACCACAACACTTGGAATTTAATTCTTGGACTTGAAATATTTGATAAACACCTTTCTGCAAGAATTTCATGACTTCAACAGGTGGTGGAAGACCATAACTGTCAAAATAATCTTAAAACCTAATTATTATAAATACAAACCCAATGAGAACCATTTTAATTATGATCTTCTAAATTCATAATAATATTCTTTGTATGTTTGGACAAGTTTGATAATTCATCCCTCATACAAATAACCACATTATTAATTTTTAATTTCTTGCAATATTTGACAAGTTCTAAATTTGATGTATTCTTTCCAAATTCTTTAAACCACTCATCAATGCTCATTTATTTATGAGAAAGATATAATCCATTACCCTATTTTAGTTAATTTTACACCTGCGTGTGCGATGGAAGAAAGAATGTCTCCAACGAACAATCTCCCTTTATCAGGATGGCTTTCAAGTCTTTCAGAAAAATTTACAATAACACCACTTCCACTAATTTGTTTCCCCAAGTCTTTGCTTTGTCTTTCCAACTCTTTTTGAGCCTGGAATTGAATCTTCCTTTCTTGGCAGTTTTAACCATTGCTGAAATACCACCCATCAATGCTCCAGCCGCACTTAAACCAGCAAATAAAGAAATTAGAAATGGGAGAAATCCTCCACTCATCTCTCTTATTGAATATGTCTTCAATATTGGTTTTGACATTTTAATTTTGAGAGAGCCAGTTTCGTTCAAGATTTTTACCTGTTCTCTTGTGAGCAAAACATCAATTCTTACTGCTCCTTTTCTCTGAATTGTATTCAAGTTATCACACAAGGCTTTTGTTTTTGAATACAAGATGAAAGTTTTTTTTAAGATTGATTTGATTAACATATACCCCAGTTGACACTTTACTACTCATTTATTTATCAAAAAATGTAAGACTTATCATCACACGGTTATTTGTATTAATCTGCAATTCTATTTCTTCCAAAAGCAAACAATATGTATCAACTTCTTCACTCTCTCTTCATTCAATGTAAAGGGAAGTATCCACTCTATTCAACTTTATAATTTCCTTTTGAGCACTCATGTCAACCGCATAGATTGTATACAGGCTTTTAAATGCTGTCATATTCAAAATGGGTTCTATATTTACATTGCTTTCACACAACTTTTGGTAAGACTTGTATGCTTTAGCATAATCATTTTTTCCCCAATCAATTTCCAATCTATCTCGTGGATAAAATGTTCCATTCAGAGAAATGTGAAGTTGTTTCACCTTAGCATTATCACTCAACGCATTATTCTTATCAGCAGCAGTATCTCCATCTGGTTTCATTAAAATGAGCCACAGGTATCGTGGCTTTCCTTCCAGAACACCCAAATTCCATGTGTAAGTGGTTTGGTTGAGTTTAACGTGTTGACATTTTCTTATAAGGTATAATACATTGAGTGTTTTTTTTTAGTTAAGTCTTCTGTTCAACATCTCTTCTGTTTTAAGATTAGGAGCATATTCACTAATGTACCAACTAATTTCATCAATAACAATTTTATACTGAGCACCAAAAGCATTTGCAGCACCAAAAAGCAATCTATTTTCATTATCATTCCTTTGCAGTTGAAATCTAATTTTAAGTCCATACAGAACTTTATCATGATCACAAAATCCAAATATACCTTTAAGAGGAACTGCAACGGCAAAACTATTACATGCTTTTGTATCATCATTATACATTGCCTTTCTTTGACTATACATTGCCAGGGTCTGTGTTTTTTCCCCGTTGCCAAATCAGGAATAAAACCTTCAACAGCACCCTTAACCATTCTATCACTAAATGAATAAAGTGTAAATTTCATCATTTCAGATGTTGCAGAGACATTAAGAACCACTTCAACTTCTTGTGTTCCAATATACAAACGAACACTGTCAAACATTTTCCAGAAGATATCATTTATGAGTGTAGGGTTTTTGTTATTCGCAGCCTTAGTGAATGTAAATTTACACAACAAGAAACTTTCGGCGAGATTCACATCAGTTTGTTGATTATTTATTTCAAAACTTTTTGTTCCATTTGTATTCCAGTCTGTTCCAGTTATAGCATTTACAGTTATAGTAAATTATATATTTGTATTCCAGTTATAGCATTTACAGTTATAGTAAATTATATATTTGTATTCCAGTTATAGCATTTACAGTTATAGCTTGAAGTAGTCTTTTTTTTAGTAGAGTTTGAGATGACAATGGTATCATCCAAATCATAGATACTATCAATTGCTTCCATACTTGTATTTATTTAGGAAAAAAGATGTTAAAACTTTTGAAACCCTGACCCAAGTAGTTGAAATATTTTGTCATTGTTGGGGAGACAACTGAGTTTTGCATTTCTTAATTTATTTTATTGCTTGCAATTTATGGGATTCCTTTTGGGCATCTTTTATACTCTTTATAGCACCTGCTACATTTCCCACAGCAGAAGCAGTTGAACCAATTATGTCTTTATGTTTAAGAATAGTTGAACCTATACCCATCTCCGTTTTTCTAAATTGATGTCCTATACCCCGTTGTCTCTGAGGTTTACAGTATCTTGTACCAAGATAATACCTTCACCCTTATAGTATGGGGAAAGGAACATCCCATCCTTGGTAAATATTTTATATTTCCTCAACTCATGTTTCGTCACAATAACCATCGTATTTATTTCTTGGAAAACTTCACGTCGGTGAACTCTAATAAATATAATAAAATATAATTATATAATATATATAAATCCATGTTGAATTTATAACCAATTGGGTTGAGTATGCACTGAATGAAAATATTGTGTTTGTTATTATTCCATCATTATAAGCACCATCAATCAAATCACAGAGAATTAACACCAAATGTATGCCTGAGTATATTTGAATGACATTATCACCATAAAACATGAAAAGCTTCATGAAAACAATTGTTATTTCCAGCATTATTACTACCTAACAACAATAACAGTCTATTAACTAATTGTGATAGGTCATTTGGAAGAAAACTAACACCTTAACCAAGCCTACTGAAAGCCTCAATAATGTGTATCTCCTTTTCATTCTTCCTTCCTTTACTGGCAACAGAAAGTCCGTAATCAAGTGAGTTTAGTAAATCAATATACAGTGGGGAGAACAAGTATTTGATACACTGCCGATTTTGCAGGTTTTCCCACTTACAAAGCACGTAGAGGTCTGTAATTTTTATCATAGGTACACTTCAACTGTGAAAGACAGAGTCTAAAACAAAAATCCTGAAAATCACATTGTATGATTTTTAAATAATTAATTTGCATTTTATTGCATGAAATAAGTATTTGATCACCTACCAACCAGTAAGAATTCCAGCTCTCACAGACCTGTTAGTTTTGTCTTTAAGAAGCCCTCCCATTCTCCACTCATTACCTGTATTAACTGTACCTGTTTGAACTCGTTATCTGCATAAAAGACAGCTGTCCACATTCAATCAATCAGACTCCAACCTCTCCACAATGGGCAAGACCAGAGAGCTGTCTAAGGACATCAGGGACAAAATTGTAGACTTGCACAAGGCTGGGATGGGCTACAGGACAATAGGCAAGCAGCTTGGTGAGAAGGCAAGAACTGTTGGCGCAATTATTAGAAAATGGAAGAAGTTCAAGATAACAGTCAATCTCCCTCGGTCTGGGGCTCCATGCAAGATCTCACCTCGTGGAGCCTCAATGATCATGAGAAAGGTGAGGCATCAGCCCAGAACTACACGGCAGGACCTGGTCAATGACCTGAAGAGAGCTGGGACCACGGTATCAAAGAAAACCATAAGTAACACACTACGCCGTCATGGATTAAAATCCTGCAGTGCACGCAAGGTCCCTCTGCTCAAGCCAGCGCATGTCCAGGCCCGTCTGAAGTTTGCCAATGACCATCTGGATGATCCAGAGGAGGAATGGGAGAAGGTCATGTGGTCTGAGACCAAAATAGAGCTTTTTGGGTTAAACTCCACTCGCCATGTATGGAGGAAGAATAAGGATGAGTACAACCCCAAGAACACCATCCCAACCGTGAAGCCTGGAGGTGGAAACATCATTCTTTGGGGATGCTTTTCTGCAAAGGGGACAGGACGACTACACCGTATTGAGGGGAGGATGGATGGGGCCATGTATCACGAGATCTTAGCCAACAACCTCCTTCCCTCAACAAGAGCATTGAAGATGGGGCGTGGCTGGGTCTTCCAGCATGACAACGACCCGAAACACACAGCCAGGGCAACTAAGGAGTGGCTCCGTAAGAAGCATCTCAAGGTCTTGGAGTGGCCTAGCCATTCTCCAGACCTGAACCCAATAGAAAATATTTGGAGGGAGCTGAAGGTCTTTGTTGCCCAGCGACAGCCCCGAAACCTGAAGGATCTGGAGAAGATCTGTATGGAGGAGTGGGCCAAAATCCCTGCTGCAGTCTGTGCAAACCTGGTTAAGTACTACAGGAAACGTCTGATCTCTGTAATTGCAAACAAAGGTTTCTGTACCAAATATTAAGTTCTGTTTTTCTGATGTATCAAATACTTATTTCATGCAATAAAATGCAAATTATTTTTTTTTAAATCATACAATGTGATTTTCAGGATTTTTGTTTGAGATTCCGTCTTTCACAGTTGACGTGTACCAATGATAAAAATTACAGACCTCGACGTGCTTTGTAAGTGGAAAAATCGGCAGTGTATCAAATACTTGTTCTCCCCACTGTATACTGCATCATCCTCATTTTTTGTATTCAATGGTTTATCAAAATAATTTGATTCACCCCTCACAGTTGAACCTTGTCTTCCATATTTTGCAAGAAGAAACATTAATCTCAGAGTTAATATAATAGATGCTTGAACAGAACTCAAGAACCTTAATTCATCATTAAATATCAATACCTTTTCTTGAAGAAGATGGAATATTGCTGGTTGTTATGTTGGAATGAGACCTGCTATGGTTTTTGAATCTGTTGAATATTCATGGTTTTGGAAAGCATTCACAACATAATCAGGGGGTTGATTTATCTCTTCCAGTTGTTGAAATAATCCTTCATCATCATATTCTAATTCTCCTATATCTTCTAGTTCTTTATCTGTCATTTGACAAAAATGTTTTATCATTAAAAGTTTTTTTCGAGGTGTATTTTATCATTGGAACTGTCGACATTTGTTGGGCAGTTTTTTTTTCAAAAGTGGTTAAAAAAATTCCTCTCGTTTTCTTTCAAATGCTTCTTCACCCGTTAGTTTCTGTCTGCGTTTCTTCTTTTCGCCTTCCTGTTGTTTTAGAACTTTTGAAACCAACTCTTTAATTTCTTAAATCTTCTTGCTCCTTCTTCCACATCCATTTATTTATTGGAAATTGTCACTTAATGAATTGTAAAGGTCAATGGGGAAATTATCCTTTTCTTCATCATTCGAGTAGATGTGTTCAAATAAATTATTTTATTTAAATATTTCATCAAATTCTTTATTGGAATTAATACGAGTTGGAATTTCTTCTTCACCAATACTTGTATCTCTGCTTTTCATACGTTTGCGTTGAGTTTCTTCATCAATATGAAAACTGAATAATAAAATCTTATCTCCATGGCAACTCAGATGTTTAATCATTTGTCTCATTCCTTCTGGATTAGTTTCTAATTACCAAAGACCACCAGATTTTAGTTTATTTAACTCACTCTTAAAAATGTGAATATTTTATTGCACCAAGAGAAATCTCAAATATTTGTCCTTCGTTCTTCAATTGCATTTGTTCCTCTATTGAAATGTATAATAATCTTCACCTTCTACTTCTCCTGGTCGCATTACTGTGGTGGTTGGAGATACAATACGTATTACAGGGTATGTTTTTTAACAAACAAGTAGTCTTTTCATTTTCACTATTCAAGAACCTTGATTTATGAAAGTCTTTTTTCCAGAAGCAGATTTACTCACAAGATTGATAATAACAATCATTTATGTATGTGATTGTTTATAAAATAAAAATTATATCCTTCAGTATCTCATCTTGTTTCACAACAATGTATTGATATTTTCCAGCCGTTTGTTTCATATACTCCACAAATTCTTTGTTACTACAGAACGTAGAACAATTGTCTCTCCAAATATTGTTTATATCTATTGAATTTAACTTGAATAAAATAAAAGTATTAGCATTATTTTGTATCGAGCGACGAGGGAGTTGAAATTATGATTGACTAAGATAAATACAATTACAAGAATAATGTCTCCCTCTTGTGCAATAACTACCCATAACCATTTGGTTTCTCTCATAAACACAATCAGCAAAGATAACGAGATTCTTTTTTGATTCATCCAAAT
Source organism: Eptatretus burgeri (assembly GCF_056783735.1). Lineage (NCBI taxonomy): Eukaryota > Metazoa > Chordata > Myxini > Myxiniformes > Myxinidae > Eptatretus > Eptatretus burgeri. Next base: position 363,148 of record NC_140966.1, on the reverse strand, counting down.
CTTGGGGTGAAGAATACGTATTATCACAAAGAATACGTATTATCCGTATGAAGAATACTTATTATCCATATTATCACAAAGAATACAAGTTATAGGTTTTGATTTCTTTTTATATATCTGTGTATTACAAAATAGTCGAATTATATCTTCAATGTTGTAATCATTCAGTTTGTTTTGAAGTTTAAATAAACCAATTATGTCTTCTTTTTGAAGACCAGCATTAAAACCTTGTGAGAGGAGTTGATACTCTGTTTGAAAACTTGACTTTGTGAAAATTATTAAATTATCAAAATCTAAAAAGTTGGGAGTAAGGAGCATCTTCAAAAGCAGGCAGGTTTTTCCACATGCACTTAAATCAACTATAAGACATCTCAATGAATTTGGAGGATTTTGATGGTTGTTAAATTTTATCTTATGTTCCCAAATGGGTAAAAAATCATTCATTTATATATTTAGAATATAAATTATTTAATTTTTTATTGGCTTTTTCAGAAACTCTGTTTTATCCTGAGTTCAGGTTTAATTTCAACATTATCCATTATTTTATTTATACAATATCTTGTGTATATTTCCATGAAAATGACAATTGTTAATAATATGCATCATCAATCCATGAAACATTACCATTATTTGTTTAGTCTCTTCTCTTATAAGAAAAGGTGTATTATATATCAGCCTCGTACTTAACATTCATTTCTCTTGTTAATCTTGTAAAGTAATTCATTTTTGGGGTAATTTTGAAACAGTTGTGTTCCTTTTGATATATATTTTTTCATCAATTATAAGATAATCACAGAATATACATTGTTTATGGACTTCTGACTCTGTGTTTAATCCCACTCTATAACATGCAGACAATTCTCTAATTTGTCATATGGAGAATCAGGGAATTCAAGAGGCTCAAGATCTAATATACTATTCAAATTTATAAAGTAAAACTTTACTCAAACAAAATTCATCTTCGGTATAATTTTTGGTACTTTCATGTGTCCTTTCACAATCATCTATCAAACAACTTTCATAAATTTTGTTTGAACACAAACTCTCGGTATCATAACTGTCTTCTGTTCCAACAGAGAAACTATCATCACTCTCATAATCTTTAAAATCTTCACTTGAATAATGACTCGTATTTAATTAGTTGAAAAAACATTACGATCTATATCTATACACTTTTTTTCATTAGCAGATTCAAATACTATATTTTTTTACATTAAAGGTAATTTTAAAATGGTCCTTAACTACTACTGAACGAAATGCCATTTCACCTGATATATTAACATCCTTTATTTCATCAGGATTTACATCATTCCGGTTGTTGAAAAAAATTCAAATTTCTCCTTGCATATTGCTGATGGTCTTTTCTTTTCTTTCCAAAGCTTCATCCACAAGGTTTTTCTTTTTTGATCCTTTTTCTTGTTTCATTGATTTTTTCCTAGATTTGGATATATTGCCAGAAGGAGAGGACAAGCTTTTGTTAGAGCTACTTTAATTGATTTTATTCCAGATATAATAAAAGCCCTTCCACTGAAGGAAATTGAAGAACTCATTATTTACCGTACTTGTTTTTATCCAATCGTTGTTATATTTATCTTTATTCAATTTTACATCCTCGACATGTTTCTCAGTATCTTTTACAAATGTAGAGTTTGATTGAAACTTGTCTTTTGTGTCTTGATACAATGTATTTATTAAGTGAAAAAAGTTGGTGGGTAAAATGGTTTTAAGCACAGATTCACCTCTAATTTTAACGGCATTTTCATCAAGAAAATTTTTGTTCAAGAAAAGTGTTGCTGTTTAAATATGGTGAATATAACGTACTGTGACGTTTAGAATCATGTATATAAATGTTATTAAAAAAACACTTTCAAACCAACAAACACACAAATACAATCTTTTCAGACAAATATCTCCATTTGAACGAGAAGCAAAACTTTGTGATGTCTGTTCTAAGGATGTCTTAAAAGAGAGTTATAAAAAACATCTTCAATCACAAAAACACGAAAACAACATTGAGAGAAACTTGAAGAGAAATAAGAAGAAAATTGGATTAGAGGGAGATGTCATTGAGACAAAACCATTTGAAATAACAACTTTTCAAAGAGATTTTAAAGATCGGATAGAGGTAAAACTTATAACATGTAATATTGGTGTGAGATCCATTTGGGAAGCGATTCATATCTCAAAGGATTCAATTATCAACGTTGTTAGAAGAATGTTGAAAAATCATAAATCATTCAAAATATATCTTGGAGCCTCCTTTACCTTCTCAAGAGAAGATAATGTTGTTGAAGAAAAATATATCAAAACGAATCCACCACACCTCATTACATCAACTGATAGCTTCCTTAAATCTCCTATCGTTGAAGAGCTTATTAGATTTGAATTATAAGAACAACAACAAGGTAGTGGGTTCAACATTAGAAATGTTTCATATATCGATCTTCATATTCTTAAATCCACTCCGCTCAAGGCTTATTCTAATTTTGATTTACCGAAGTATATAAAGAATAAAAAGGCAATAATTAATATTAAAAAATACTGATAATGAATGCTTTCTCTGGAGTATCTGAGCACATCTTTATCCACAGGAAAGGGACTGTGAAAGAGTTTCAAAGTATAAGAAATATGCGAATAAATTAGAAACTAGGGATCTCGGCATCTCTGGAGGAGAACCCATGAGCTTAAAAGATATAACAAAGTTTGAGAATATGAATAACCTATCAATAAATGTTCATGGTTTAACTGATAAAAGCAAAGTCCAAATTCTAAGAGTTGGTAATAATATATCCAATGATAATTGGTCAAATGACTGGCATGTAGATCTCCTATCTATATATTAATACTGAAGGACTAATTTTGTGCTCCTCCTCGCGGTCACGTCACGTTTTTCTCGGTACTGTGACCTGGACTGAAAGAAACTTCGTACCTGTAAGAGTGCATCACACATAGTGGCAATAGTGAACTTCCAACGCTGAAGCAGAATAAACACTTTTCGTTGAGATGGGGGTGAGGAGTGGAGGCGGGGGCGGGGGATGAAGAGACGGGGGCGGGGGATGAAGAGACGCGGGCGGGGATGAAGAGACGGGGGCGGGAGTGAAGAGGCAGGGGGCAAGGTAAGCAAATTTTTGGGTGGAGGTAAGCAAATTGAAAGCGGGAGACAGGGGAAAATGGGGCGGGGGCTGGGTTGAATTAGGCGGAGTTGAGTGTGAGGGGTGGACAGGGGGATGGGGGCCCGGGGGCAAGTGGGGTGGGGAATCAAGAGACGGGGGGCAGGGAGTGAAGAGGCGGGGCCGGGGTAATTACATTTTTGGGCAGGGGTAAGCAAATTGAATGGGGGCAGGGGCGGGGGGGAATGGGGACAGGGGCGGGGGATTAGTAGGCGAGGGCAAGCATGCCCTGTCCAGTCCATGTCCCTCGAGTGTGTGTGAGCTGGTGAGGGTGGTTAAATGAACGGAATCCGTCTGTGACGGGGTTTCAGCTAGTATTTCAATAATAAAGAAACCGCTCATTATGCTTATATCAAAAACAATTCTCAATTGGTAAGTCGTCAAGTTTATAAATCAAAGCATAAATCATATCCTTGTAAGTGATGTCTAAATATCTTTCGACCTCAGCAAAGACTTGATAAACATTTAACGTATTGTTCTAATCATAAAGCAGCAATTGTTAAGATGCCAGGACCAGGAGAGAAAGTTGTATTTAATGAAACAAATAAATGTATAAAACACCCATTTGTAATATATGCTGATTTTGAAAGAATCACAGAAAAGACTGATGATATTAAAAAAAGTATCAACAGCATATCCCTTGTGGGTTTTGTTATTACATTAAATCATCTGTAGGAAGTAAATATGATAAGTTGGAGTTGTATAGAGGACCTGAAGCTGCTGATGAATTTGTTAAAAGGATTGAGGATGATTGCATGAAGCCCACTGAAATTATGTCAAGAACAAATAAACCCCTGAACATAACTCCAAATTAAGAGAAATAATTTGAAGAAGCAAGGATTTGTCATATATGCTCAGAGGCTTTGGTAAAACTGATAACAGGGTGAGAGATCATTGCCATATCATGGGGAAATATAGTGGAGCAGCTCATAACAATTGCAATCATAATTATAGAATCCCTTCATTCATACCTGTATTTCTTCATAATAATTGTCATTATGATACACATCTCTTTATAAAAGAACAAAGTAAGACTCCTGGAAAGATAATCTCAATTCCTTATACAGATCAAAATTACATCTCATTCACAAAACAGATTTACACTTGTGAAATGGGTGTAAATACAAATATTACATTTCTTGACTCATAAATTTATGCCAAGCACTCTAAGTTCTTTGGTTTGTAAACATCTCTTCTTTTCCTATACTTTCCAGTCAATTTACGATTGAAGCCGACTTGGGTAAAAACATTTGTCTTCTTACTAAAAAGGGCATTTGCCAATATGGTTATGTGGATTCCTTTGAAAGATTTAAAGAAATAAGACTTCCTCCTCAAAAGCGTTTTTTTTAAAAAACGAGTTAGGAAGATGTCATATACGGGTGAAGAATATGAAAGAGCAAAACAAGTTTGGAAAGAGTTGGAGATAGAGAATATGGGGGAATACCATGACCTTTATTTAATAACTGATGCTTTATTACTCACTGATGTGTTTGAGAAATTTCGAGCAGTTTGTTATAATAAAGATTCCTATGGACTTAATGCTGTCCATTATTATACATCTCCTGGACTAGCCTGGAATGCGATGGTAAAAAATGACGAAATAACCCCTTGAGCTTCCAAGTGATGAAGATGTGTGCTTGATGATTGAGAAGGCTAAAAGAGGAGGACTTTCACAAGTTTGTTCAAAGATATGCTAAGGCAAATAACAAATATCTTTCAGACTTCTCACCTGATAAGCCCACATCTTACTTAATGTACTTTGATGCCAATAACGTGTATGGCTGGGCAATGTCTGAATCTCAACCCGATGGTAATTTTAAATGGGTAAAAGAATAGGAGTTCAAATATATCTTAGATGATATAATCTCCACAAGTCAAGAAGATTTATATAAACGGGATTATGGGTATTATTTTGAAGTAGATTTAAACTATCGTCGAAAACTTCACAACAAACAAAAAGACCTCCCTTGTGGAGCTGAAAAAGAGATCCCCAATCAAGAGCTATTCGGTGGTTATCAACAACATTTCTTAAGTTCTTCAAATGAGTTTAAATATATTCCATCAACTAAATTACTAACAACATTATTTGATAAAGAGAAGTATGTTTTACTTCAAAGAAATCAAAAGCAATTTATAGAAGCAGGACTGCAAATTAAAAAGCTACATAGGGCACTAAAGTTTAGTCAGTCATTGGTTAGGTAAATATATTGATTATTACATGAGGATGAGAAAAAAGGCTAATAATGATTTTGAGAAGGACTTTTATAAGTTGATGAATAATTATGTATTTGGTAAAACAATTGAAAATATATGGAAGCGACAAAATGCAAGACTTGCTACAACTTGGGAGCAGGCAGAGAAGTTGATAAATAAACCAAGCTTTAAAAGAGTAGAAATATTTACAGATAATTTTTGTGCTGTTCATTTGAATCGAGTATAAAGATGGATAAACCGATTTATGTGGGAACATCTGTTTTAGATCTTTCAAAGTATTTAATGTGTGATTACTTTTAAAATAATCTCAAGTAAAGATACGGTGAGAATACTGCATTGCTTTATATGGATATGGATAGCTTCATATTGGAGATAACTACAGATGATGTTGACAAGGATATGAAAGAAGATTAAGGTATTTATGATATGGTACATGTAATCATGATCCTAATATCCCACTCCTTTCAAATAAGAATAAAATGGTTGTTGGAAAATTTAAAGATGAATTAGGTGAAAAGATACTAAGTTAATTTGTAGGTGTTCGATCAAAGGCATATGCATAAAAATACTTAACGAGAGGATTAAATGAATTCAAATGTGAAAAGAAACTTAAAGGTCTAAAGAAGAGTGTATTATAGAGATCATGAACTTTCAACATTACCTTGAATGAATATGGAAGAGAAGGGAAGTTTATAGAGAGATTAATGTTATTCGGAATTATAAAGATTAAATATTCTCAGAGACTGTTAATAAGAAAGCTCTAACAGAATTTGATGATAAAAGATATATCATGAGTGATGGAATAAATACGTTACCTTATGGGTTTAAAGTATAAGTATTCATTAAAAAATGGGGTTGGGGGTTTTAACAGGCTTTGGATGCATTATTTTTAATTGATGAATAAATTAAGTTATTCCTGAAAATAAAACATACCCTTATTTTGACTACTCAATTTGATTAAAGAAATAGTCATATGAAAGGGGGAGAAGCCCAGCCCCCGGTACAGGGAGTGGTGTCAAAGGGAGTGCTATGATGAAGTAATGTCTTCCAGTTTGAAAAGGAGAAATATGAGTGAGCGTAAGCGAGCGATTATTGCGACTTTGAGAAATGGTAGACATTACTGCGGCAAAGCCTCCCTTTTGACACTACTTACATACATATATATATATATATACATATATATATATATATATATATATATATATATATATATATATATATATATATATATATATATATATATATATATATATTCTGTATATACACTATACAGTACAAGCCTGGTGTTGGCTTAGTGGTTAGGGTGGCGGCTTGGGATCCAAGGGTCCTGAGTTCAAGCCCCGTTGGCTGCTGAATTAACACCAGGGGGTTGACTCAGCCTGTCATCCTTCCGAGGTCAGCGAAATGAGTGCCAGTGTACTGGTCCCAGTGTATGCCCCGGTTAGAATAGGTGTACCATATCCCTGTGTGTCGTAAGAGGCGACCAGGGTTGGCGTCAGGAAGGGCATCCGGCCATAAAACATTGCCTCAAGAAAAAGCCAAACCCCTGCACAGCAGGGAAAAATGGCTGTAAAAACGGTCATATACACTATACAGTACATTAAACTTATCTTTTTCGGCTGTTATAAAAGATAAGTTTAATGCTTTGTAAATTACACATTTTCTTGTGTACGTATGGAGGAGGGAAAATAGCCTTACTTAAAGCAAATTGGTATTTCAGCTTCGTTATATGACTCGTTATTTCTTTAAATTATCAGATTTCACAACAGATTTCGACACTTATTAAGTCTGGATGACATCTGATCCTAAAAAGTGAAATAATATTTTGATGACATACTTTAATTAGTCCGTGAGAGTACATCGTCGAAAATCGTATCATTTCATGCATGAAATCGCTTAAAGCTCCTAATTTTAAAATTTATAGTACTTATAAAAGCAATGTATACAGCAGGATTCATAGCTATGATGAACAGGCATTCAACATGATTGAGGAAAGTGAAATATAAACTTAATTGTTGAGAAATCGTTGCGGTCTGTTCCAAGTCATGGTGAGGTTGAGCAGGCCAAAAAACATTGTGGCTTCAGACCCCAGCAAGGTTATCCAGGAAATGCCTTAAGACCCTAGACAGCGAGGTTTCCGGGGTCGCCTGATGAAGAATATAATTAAATAAGTCCGTTAATTATCTTCAAAGGGGGTGTTTTAATTAACCCAAACACCAAATTTTCACTCTTGCACTTCCATGGAGTTTTCTTAGTATGCATGGAAAGTTTCATGCTATTAGGTTTTATGGTTTTGGAGTTATGGAGGACACACACACACACACACACACACACACACACACACACACACACACACACACACACACACACACACACACACACACACACACACACACACACACACACACACACACCCTTTTATTCGTATATGCATATTTATATATATTTATTTATTTTTTAAAGGTTTTTCCAGTTGGGATGATCCATTGTAACTATTAAAATGCACAGCCAACCAAAATGATAAAACTCGACCAAATTCGCACTTATTTTAATACAAACGAGTGTGAGCTGATCAAGTCTCAAGTTAACGTTTTGTTTGTGATACACAAACTTATTCAAATCACAGTGATGAATCGAGTGTGTGGCCTACTTTATTCTGCCTTGTATTAATCCTCTTCCAGTTCAACACACTGATGTTCGGAGTGGAAAACAAAATTACTTTTCTCCCTGTTATTAATGCTAATCATCGATTGTCTGCTCCCTCTGCATCTGTTTCCTGAGTGATCTGGTAAAATAAGGATGTGCATTAAAACTTGGCAAGTTAGTGGGCATGCATTGTTTATCCAGGTTAGTCCTCCTTGGTGATGTGATGTGGTCACATGGTCCTGTTGTTGGCGGGGTTGGATTGTGGGTGGAGCGAGTCTGCCTCAGTGAAGATTCTTTGATGGGGTGTATCTGTGGTAGAGTGATTGGGGTGTCCTCCTCTGGGCTGAATGTTCTATAGACATGATGTGGGTTATTTGTGGTCAACACTGTCCTTGTTTTTGCAGTTTGCATCAACCACTTTCTGCTTTCTGGATAAAGGGATAGTACTGAGCAGGAAGTTTTAATGTTTCTTCTGTTCATCCATCATCCTGTGCTTCAGCATGCCAAGATTCCAAAATTAGTCAGTGGTGTTTGTTTTTCATGACATCCAGAATCTGTGCATTGCTTCCATCATAACTGTGACCAAAACGTATGCAATGTCGTCCTCTGACTGATTGTGAGGCCTTGCCCAGCCTCGTAGCTCTGGTATGTTCATTTATCATCAGTTTTAAATTTCTTCCCATTTCCCCTACATCAGCTGTGCCACACTCACATACCGTGCAATGTACCACATCTGATCTGTCCCCAAATTGTATTTTATCTTTCAATTTAGTGATGGCACGACGAAAGGTATGGAGGGAGGCATTTGTATGCTACCTGGACTTGTGCACTGCATATGATTTTGCTAATCTTCTCTGTCATTACCGGGTAATATGTGAAGACACACAAACCATGTTTGTCTTCTTCTTTTTCTTCCTCCTCTCTTTGTTCTATTATATCCAAGTGCAAAAAAAGTCAAGGAAAGTGATGTCTTTGACCCAAAAAGTGGAGGTTTTGGATAAGCTTCGTCGAGGTGAGAGTGCGCTTTTTAAAATATATTTGCTAGTTTTGGAGCTGTAGAACAAATTATAAAAAACTTTGAAAGGTTACAAAGAGAAATGATTGAAGATATTATGGTAATATTGGAGGAATGGTAGGGAGTTTGGCTTGGCAAGATGGTCTAGCGGTATGCACACTCGCCTCTCAGCTGTCTAGCCTGGGATTGAATCTCTGCCCAGCTCTAAAGTGTCATTCCGGTGTTTCACTGGCAAGGTGATTCATCAGTGTGTGTGCCATCCCTCAGATGAATGCTAAACTGAATGTGCCCTCTGCTGACATTAGGTGGCAGACGTAAAGTTCCCACATTGTACTTCGCTAAGAGTGAGTGAGCTATAGTTAGCACCATGGCCAAATTCCAAATTCCTGCCCTGAGTACTGCTGGGAAGGCAAAGGCAAACCATTCAGTACAATCCTTGCCAAGAAACTGTTTCGCCAACACCGACGCTCTGTAAAGATTACATCCATTTTTTATATACTACCAGATACAGTGGCCTGCAAAAGTATTCACCCCCAACCAATAATGCCACACTTAGATGAATTATGAATTATGTTGAAACAATTTTTCGAAATGAACTTTTTTATTATTGATCGAAGAGATGAAACTAAACACATATAGTTGAAGGATGTCACATGAAGGAATACCAGTAAAAAAACATGTACAAATCAAAATTTACTGGTTGCAAAATGATTCATCCCCATGGGTCAGTACTTGGTGGAAGCACCTTTTGCAGCAATGACTGCAATGAGTCCTTTTGGAAGGTCTCTACCAGCTTTGCACAGTGAGATGGTGAAATCTTTGCCATTCTTCACGTGCAAATTGCTCGAGTTCTGCAAAGTTTAATGGGGATCATCGATGGACTGCAATCTTCAAGTCTTGCAATAAATGCTCAATTGGGTTCAAGTCAGGACTTTGACTGGGCCACTCAAGAACATTAATTTTCTTATTATTCAGCCACCCCAGTGTGGCTTTAGCTTTATGTTTCGGATCATTGTCCTGCTGAAATGTGAATCTCCGACCCAGTTTCAGTCATGGCCGGCTCGAGCTGGTTTTCATCAAGAATTCTCCTGTACTTTGCATTGTCCATTGTCCCTTCTGTCCTGACAAGGTTGCCAGTCTCTGCACATGAAAAGCAGACCAATAACATGATGCAACCACCACGATGCTTGATAGTAGGGATGGTGTCGACTGGGTGATGTGTAGTGTTAGGCTTGTGCCAGACATAACGCCTTGAATTTAGACCAAAAAATTCAATTTTTGTCTCATCTAACCACAAAACCTTTCTCCACGTACCAACAGTATCATCAAGATGCTTTTCCACAAACTTCATACGAGCTTTTCGATGTGTCTTTTTCAGTTATGGTTTGTTTCTTATCACCTATCCAGAGGCCAGCTTTGTGAATGGAATGGAATATCGTTGATTGATGAACACTGACCCTCATCTCAGACATAAAGCTTTGCAGTTCTTTCAAAGTCATTGTATTTCTGGTGACATCCTGAACCACTTTCCTGCTTGCACAGTCACTGAGTTTGGCTGGGTGGCCTGATCTGGGTAGAATCTCAGTGGTATGATACGTCTTCCACATAAACCATACTCAAAGGGATAATGAGTGAATTTGAAATCTTCTTGTAACCCTCTTCTAAACGGTAATTCTCCACCACTTTATGTCTGACACCACGTTAAAGATCCTTGGTCTTCATGTTTGTCTTGTTGGATGACCAAGTGAGTTGCACCTTAAAACTCTTCAGATAAGTGTGGGAGCTTAATTTTTTTAGTTACACCACTGATTATATACAGGTGAAACTTCTTACACTTATTTTGTAACATTTGAAACAAATAATTTCCTCCTGAAGTGATTTAGGGTAAATTAAGCAAAGGGTTTGAATACGTATGGAACTGAGAATCATCTGATTTTCTCTGTTAATCTATCTTATACACATTTTAATCTGCATCTTTTGCGTTTTCACTTTGGAGTAGTTCGTGAAGACTCTACATATTAAGTTTGATTTGAAAGCATCATGAAATAAGCTCAGTTGGCATCAAAATGTGAAAACTTTGGAGAGGGTGAATACATTTGCAGGCCACTATATTTACATATTCCTGTGCAGTAAATCCTTTAATGCCCACATTTATTCCTATGTTCTCAAGGCATTGGCCGAAAAAGGTTTTTTGCCCAATCTTTCATGAACCGGCCGGTTTTGTCTGACATTTGACCTGCCTGCTAAAATGCATGTGATAGCAATGGCGATTTGTAAATGAGGAGCATCACCAACCAACCTATGTATTCCATTGATAGAAACATGTCGAACATGTGAGTGGAGGAAGTCGAAGGTGGAAAAAAAAATTTAATCCATGAATTTCATACTTATTTAATTGTATTTTTCCATTTAACATTTAAGATACACAAATTTCACAATATAGTCTACTTTCTTAGTTGAGAAAAATGCTTTATTTAGTCAAAGTTATAAAAACTGCAGAGGGCTCTCTGGCAGCATGTTATTGAATTGTGCAAAGTTTGAATGAATACTTTCTCTGAAAGGGACAGAGCAATGTTGGGGGTGGAGGGTGGAGGGTGGAGGGGTGGTTGTTAAAACATAATATAATTGTTCAGAGTTTGGGCGAGGTAGTTCAGGGAGAGGTGGGATGGAAACTGAAATGTTGTGACGAAGACAAACATTCCACAATATCAACATCAGTATAATCAAGTGATTGCACCTGTAATGATATGCACAGTGAAATTTCTTTTTTGCATTAAATTCATTGTAATCTCACAAAACACAAAATAAACCAATGTCACCCGCAGGGTGACCCGTATCTTGCCAAAAGGTGACCACGTGTGACTTCTTTAAGGTCACACTGAGGTGAACAGAGCTGCTATCCACCAGGAGTGACTCCTTGAGGAATATCTGCCGACGAGAGATTCTGATGAGAATCGTTCTACAGAGTAACCATGAAAAATATGCGTTTGCCTCATAACGTCACCAAATGACGTCATAATGTCTCAAGCTTGACATATCTCGAAAGCACTCATCGAGGTGTTCAATTTGAGGTACTACACGATATGGTTCCTAAAACTTGAAAATTTGACCTTGGGGTCAAATATGTTTGACCTCAGGTGCTAACCTTGAAGATCAAGGCCAATCGCCACCAAAAATTAATCAGCTGAGCGCCAGACCATGAACTATATTCCCATGAAGTTTGAAGACGATCCGATCAAAATTACTAAAAAAATAAGCGTTTTGTCGACTCCCCTGATTTGTGACAAAGTGACCTTGACCTTTGACCTTGACCTTCAACATTTTTATGCGCTGAAAGGGACCTCAATAGGCCTCTGATATGCGAAGTTACAAAAATTTCCAATGATAACTGTGCTCTGCAGAATTTTTTATACGTGATTACAGACAAACAAACAAACAAAAAAAAAATTAATAAAATAAAAAAACATACAAGCTGACTAACATATCTTGCAAAAACTTCATTTTGGCAAGATAATAATTAGTCGATTTCAAGAAACATTCCAATACCTTGAATCCCATGCACTTGGTGTGTATGTTGATGTTCCAAGTAGTTCTAGTTCCTTGGTCCATTTCCCAATCACTATGCATGTGACAGTCTCCAACCTCCAGAGATGCTTTTCCAGTGTACCTGTTCCCATTTATCACTTCTGCTTTCAATGAGTTTATGTCAGGAATACCAAGGTCTTTCAATAAATGCAGTGAATGTGCAAATTTGCAATCAAGGAGAGACTTGGGATTTCCTGAATAATATGTTTTTACCTTAATTGTAGCTTTTTCTTTATCAATGGTTAGGCGTCCAAGCATATCCATTTCGGACCATTCAAGTTTTGATTGCAAGCCCACTTGAATCTTCTTTGGATAGTGTAAATCTTTCAAGTTTTTCCAGTTTTGCCTTGTATCAATGTGTGCTTTTAACATGTTTTTCGTCTGCCGCCACATGGTGTTGACAGATAGTCTGTTTTTTTCACTATTCAGGTTCATCCTGCAGAAATAACTTGAGTCACTCTTACCAGCTGTGGCTGACATTTGGTTTTTTGGGGGGATCACAAAGTTTAAAAAGCCTGAGTGTTTGAAGTGAGCAGTTAGCAAGCTCTTCTGTTCAGAACACTGGAGAGAAATGTCACTGTGAACAGTTTTCTTTTCAATCTTGACATTTAACTCCGCCTTGTTATTACAATTGTTTGATTGAACAAACCCATCAATTTTGAGATTTTCTGGAACTTGAAATTTCTTCAAACAATTCTGTGAGGATAACATTTCCCACCGGACTTGTTTCGTAAGCCATAGTTTCCCTTGCATTTCCATATCACAGCCTCCAACACCAATGTTCACATCCCAATTGTGTCTCCGATTGATATGTGCATAGTCAGCATGCAGTTGGCCCTTTTGTGGAAAACCAGCCCAAACAAGCCATGGAATAGTTTGTCCAAATTGTCCCTTGAAGTTCTGCTTCTTTTGTTGACTGTAGCAACCTTCTAGATCAGCACCCACTTTCCCATACACCAAATGTATGAGGCCACATTGCTGAGACTCATGAGAGCGACGGGTGCGTGAAACTTGACCACCTACTGGCTTACCCAGCATTGAAGCTTGGGCCTCTATTAGCTTTGGCCAAGGTAACTGCAGACCTTGCAATTGCTTTAAATGTATAACATAATGAGAGTTGCTTTTGCTGATGTTGAGATGAAGACTTCCATTTTTACCATCCAAGCTCATGAACATTGTTCCTTCAAGCAAATTTCCTCGAGCCATTCCATGCACTTTGAGTATCCCATGCTGAGGAATGCCATTCACTAGTAACTCCTCAACATTGTGCTTTGTGTGAATATCCAGAACTACTTCTTTATTTGAATCTTTGATTGTTTTCTGATTTATGACGTGAATGAAAACCTTTTTGGAATCAAACTTTGAAATGAGTTTTCCTTCATAATTTTCACGCATTGATTTCAAGACCATTTCGATGTTCACTTCTTTTGCAAAATCATTATCGTAGTTTTGTCTCACTTCAAGATTCGCATGATAACGTTTGCCTTCGACTGACCGTGAAGTCCGTTTTGCTGATAAAGTGTTCAAGTTTAAGTTGGTCTTTATCAATTTTTTACCTAACAAGATGTACAGTTTGCTTTTCATTGCATTTCTATTTCTTCTTGCCATGAAGTGTAATTTTGATTTGGGTGGTATTCCATTAGTTAAAAGCAGTGGAAATCGATGTTGTAATTTACAGTTCATCTTGATCATATTGTTCACACGAGATTCCATGCATTGAACAACAATTGTTTTCTTTTCCACAGACCCAGAACAATATCCTTTAAATGCTGCTTTGTCAAATATATTGCTGCAAACAAGCTGTAAATAAGATCAGTGCAAATTAATGAGATAAGCAAAAAGCATTTTCAAATGTAAACCACAAAACAGCAGCATTAATTATTAAGTGTGTTTAATGGAAGTAAAGTCATCTTACCTTTGCTTTTTTTGGAAATAATGTGATGGAATCAATATTATGGACAAGTTCACCAGCAATTTTGCTGGGTTTGGATATTTCAGCCAAGTGATTAATGGCATGCAACTTCAAATTCATCTCCACCTTGTCACTCTCTGCGTTCATTCCAAATTTGTGGTATACGTTTCCTTCCTTTAGGCAAATACTTCAATAAGACAAACAGTCACATATACTGATGGCATGTTCAGAAAAGTTAAATACTTTTAAACCCTACCCAATTTAATTCTGGAATGGAATGGAATTTACAAATTCAGCACTTCTCATTTGAAGACAGGCACATAAGAGACACACACAATATCGAAGCTAAAACCTGCCAAAAAGTTTAATGACTATTTTTACTGTCTCTACAAAGACAATCTGATGCATATATATATATATATATATATATATATATATATATATATATATATATATATATATATATATATATATATATATATATTTAGTCGAGAGAAAATCTACACCCCTTTCAAAATTTTCACCTTTTGTTGCCTTCCAGCCTGGAATTAAATTGCAATAAATCAGACTTTTCCAAATTTATTTACACATCGTAGCCCACAACTTCCAAGTGAAAAACAAATTCGACAAATTTCAGAAAATTAATTGAAAAGTACAAAACGAGAATATCTTGGTTGGATAAGTGTCCACCCCCTTGACAATGCTTGGTAGAAGCACCTTTAACAGCAATTATAGCTGTGAGTCTGTTGGGATAGATCTCTACCAACTTTGTACACCTTGATTGGGCAATGTTTGCCCATTCTTCTGAACAAAACTGTTCAAGCTCAGTCAAGTTGTGTGGGGAGCGTTGATGGACAGCAATCTTCAAGTCATGGCAGAATTTCGATTGGATTTAGGTCGGGGCTCTGACTGGGCCACTCACAAGGACATTCGTATTTTGTTCCTGAGCTACTGCAGTGTAGCTTTGGCTGTGTGCTTCAGGTCGTCGTCATGCTATAGTAATTATAAATTAGCTCACGTGGAACCAATCACCTTCAAAATCACACACCAAGTTAATTCGCCTTCACCTGTGTTAAATTGTAGTGATTCTGATGATTGCAGAATAAAACTAGAAGGGCCCTCGGGAGAGCGGTTACCTCCGCCATGCAATGCCTGATCCACGAGAACATATCGGGCCCAATACATTTTTGAAATGTAATGCTATGCAGTACTATATCGTTTTTGGACCGATTTCTCAATGGTGAAGAATCACTTTGAAAATTAAATGATTCTCAGATCCAGATCCAGATTTGGATCTTCACCAAAATTGAATCAATTTGTCCTTATCACACACCTAACCTGTCCACCAAGTTTAATCCAAATCCGTGCACAATTTTTTGAGATATCGTGCTCTATATTAGTTTAGCCATATCTCTCAATGATGAAGAATCACTTGAAATGAGATAAGCAAAAAGCATTTTCAAGCATTTCAAGATCAGCGACAAATACCTTGCCTAAATCAGGCCATCCCTGCAAACTGGATGACCAAGCATGGAGGAGGTTGATCAGAGAGGCAACCAAGAGGCCATCAGATCCAGATTAGGATCTTCATCAAAATCGAATTAATTTGTCCTTATCACACACCTAACCTGTCCACAAAGTGTCATCCAAATCCTTCCACAACTTTCTGAGATGTCATGCTGTGTATCATTTTTGGTCCTATCTCTCAATGGTGAAGAATCACTGAAAAAATTTGGGTCGTCGGATCCAGATCCAGATCTTAACCAAAATCTAAAAAGTAAATCGGTGTCACACACCCAATCTCCGCACAAAATTTCATCCAGATCTGTCCACAACCTTTTGAGATATCCTGCACACAAACAAACAAACAAACAAACAGACAAAGACAGACATAGACAGAAAGGGGTGAAAACATAACCTCCTTCACCGTCGGTGGCAGAGGTAATCAGCTGTTACTGTGGGTTTCCTTTGCTGGGTAGTGCATTTCACAGCAAAGACTCAACCATGAGTGACAAGGACCTTTCAAAAGACCTCTGGGATAAGGTTGTGGAAAGGCATAAATCAGGGGTGGGGTATAAAAATATTTCAAAATCCTTGAATATCCCTTGGAGCACAGTCAAGACAATCATGAAGAAGTGGAAGGCATATGGGACCACCAATCCATCCATTGAGACCATACTCTGTGCAGAGTGTTGGTGCAGCCTAAGCAGTCTCCTCAGCTCATGGGTACAATACTGGAAGGGTCGCCACTCCGACACAGGATACCAGCATGCTGGCACTCATTTTGCCAACTTCAGAAGGATGACAGGTAGAGTCAACGCTACCTGGCATTAATTCAACAGCCAAGCAGGATTTTAACTCAGAATCCTTTGATCTTTCAGGATTCAAGTCTGTCAAGTCAAGTCAGATTTCAGTTTGTGAGGTCAGGTCAGGTCGGATTAGATGTGTGACTTGCTCCAGGTACCATGTAAACCTGTACCAACCTGTTCCATGGTTGGGTGATTGGCGACGAAACATCTCCCCCACCAAGTTTCTTGGTGAGGAGGGTGTATGATATGGAAACTCAGCAAGATGAAGAACAAAACCTGTCAAAGCGCAGAGGAGCTCCTTGTGAGCCAACAGCCATCCATATCTAGTGCCCAACTGTGTCTGCGGACGTCCTCCTGCAGTTGGGTTACTTTATATTAAGAGGTTGGTGGCAGGATTTGCACTCTGGTCACCGTAAAACCCTTCATTGCGCAAAACATTCCAAAAGCATTAAAAAGAATCTGAAACCCACTCCGTGGGAGTACCTCCTGTGCAGCTGCACTTCACAGGGCAGCTCACCAGATGATGGGATTGGGGAAAAGCCTTCAGGACCGCCAATATTTGCTGATAGGAGGGAAACCACTGGGTAACCTTCCCGGGTCAGATTGCGGAAGTGTGTGTCGGGGTGGTGCTGAGGTGTCGTCCACCAGACGGCCGTTACCATGGGTTAACATGAGGCAGTCCCTTCGGGTGGGTGCCTGGAATGTCCTATCCCAAAGAGAGAATGATCACCTGTCTCTGTTATCATCTGAGCACAACTGTTTGGACATCAGTATTGCAGCACTCTCTGAGGTTCGGAGAGCGGATTGTAGAGAGATCATGGTGGGTAGTTTCACCAAACATTGGTCTGGTCGCTCTGATGGTTACCATGCCCAAGGAGTTGCTGTAGCTGTGTCCAATAAGCTGACTCCAATTATAATTGAGGTAGCACCGGTCAACGAGCATATTATGAGATGAAGGATTCGTCACTTATTGGGTGTCATTTCTCGTCTCTGTAAATGCTCTGACTGAGGCGAGTGATCTCAACATGAAGGATGCATTCTACGCCACACTCGACTTTGTGGTTGATCAGTGCCCCAGGCGAGATGCTCTTCTTGTCTTGGGGGATTTCAATGCATCGACTGGAACTGATAGGGATGGTTATGAGACATGTGTTGGTCCCCATGGGTCTGGAACTGGGAACCAGAATAGCACGAAGTTGCTTGACTTTTCAAGAAGTCACAGATGTCAGGTGGCTGGTTCATGGTTTCAGCGCCCACAAGTTCATCGCAGGACTTGGTATTCCAACGCTGGTGGTGTGGCAAAGGAGATTGACCATGTGCGCGTTGACGGTCGCTGGAGGATGATCCAGAACTGCAGCGTCTACCGGAGTGCTCAGTTCCTCAATACTGACCACCGGCTTGTTGTAGCAACTCTAAAGTTTCAGTCAAAATTCAGGAGAATGGTACCATCCCAGCCGTGGCTGGATGTTGGCAAGCTCAAGGATGAGAGGGTAGCTGAGGAGTTTGCGAACAGGCTGAGTGGAGATTTGGACAGTCTGCATGCTTTGGGGGATCCTGAAGAGTTGTGGAGTGCCTTCAAGACCACCGTCCTTGATGTTGCCCGTGGATGTCTTGGAACTCACCCTCGGGCAAAGAAGAATTTTGTCTCTCAAGGGACACTGGATACCATTGACCAGTCGCAGGGCCAGGCTGAATGGCAGAGCTGAGCTGTTCAGGGAGCTGAGGCGTAAAACTGTACGTGCACTGAGGGTGGACAAGGAGGCCTATGTGCGAGGAATCTTTGAGGGGATAGAGCATTACCTCGGGTCAAGTGATTCTCGTCCTGCTTACAGGGTAATTCATGCATTGCATTCCTCCAAGCCCATCCCTCGGTGTACTGCAATTCGAGCAGAGGGTGGTGAGGTCTTGGCAGAGGAGTCCAAAGTGAAGGCCCGCTGGGCCAGTTACTTTGAGCGGCTGCACCAGGCTGATCCACCAGCTGTTGAGTTGAATGTCAGAAGTGTTACAATCCTGAATGCCAACCCTCGTTTGATTCAGTGAATTGGGGTACCTGTGTGGGAGGATGAAAGTCCAATGTCTGAACTGTGGTCCACCTTCGGTTGTGGAAACAAGCTGCGGTGAACCGGTTGAAATTGGGTAAAGCTCCTGGGATCTGTGGCATCCATGCTGAGCTTCTCAAAGCTGGTGGAAATGCTGCACTCATCTCGTTGCATGCAGTTCTGTGCTCTGCCTGGAACACAGGCACCATCCCAACTGACTGGAAGAGTGGCCTTGTTGTCCATTTCTGGAAAGAGAAGGGTGATCGCCAAGACTGTACTAACTACCGAGGGGTGACGCTGCTCTCAGTGCGGGGCAAGGTCTTTGCCCGGATAAATATTGATAGGGTTTGCCACCATCTGCTTGAGCACCAGTGTCCAGATCAGTCAGGCTTTCACCAAAGAGGTCAACGATTGACCGTATCTTTGATCTCCGGGTCCTCACCAAATGCAGACGAGAGTTTTGGCAGGGGCTGCTAGCAGTCTATGTTGATCTCTCTAAAGCGTTTGATTTAGTGAATTGGGATGCCCTCTGGATGATTCTTGAACTTCGTGGGGTGCCACCAAATCTGATCAATCTGATGTCTGAACTATACTTTGGCAATGAGAGTGCTGTGAGATGTGGTGATACCATCTCTGACATATTTCCATTTGTTGCTGGAGTTTGTCAGGGGTGTGTGCTGACCCCCACACTTTTCAGCACTTGTTTGGACTGCATTCTGGGGAGGATGTCAGAGAGATCAAGCTGCGGTGCATCATTTGGGAATGTCAAGCTCTCTGACCTTGATTTCGCACATGATGCAGTCATCTTTGCAGAGACTCTAAATATCCTTTTGGGGGCCCTCGAGGTGCTGAATGAGAAGTCCTGCTTGGACTAAGGGTTCCCTCAATCAAAACAAAGACCCAGGCTTTCACTGACATCTTGGATGCTGCTATCCTGTCTCTACCTGTTTGTTGCGAGGATGTTGAGGTCACGGAGAGATTCACTTACCTTGGCAGTGATATTCATGTCTGCTGGGTGTGAGCCAGAGATCAACAGACGTCTGGGTCGGGCCTGGGGAGTCATGGATTCACTGGATCATGTGATGTGGCACTGCCGGTACCTGTGCGAGAGGACGAAAGTCCGAGTCTTCAGGTACTTGGTGCTTCCAGTCTTCCTCTATGAATGTGAGACTTGGACTCTGACCAGGGATCTGAGATGGAGACTTAATTCCTTTGGAACCAGTTCTCTTCGGAGAATCCTTGGCTATTGCTGGTCGGA
>NC_140966.1:268000-323000 GCF_056783735.1 Eptatretus burgeri | reverse complement strand
ATGTTAACACCCTTACAACGACACAATTACTGACTGCTCAAGGTTAAAACTGCTTCACAATGGCACAGACTGTTTGTGCTTGTACCTGAAAGTACAATAAACAATGTAGTAAACACAAGACAGTTTTAAAAAAAATAATTGTGGATACTTTTGGACTCACCCTTGTATCTATATTCAGCAACATGTCAATCTCAACATGAAATATTTCTACTTAGTTACAGCTTCCTCGTTTCATTCAAAGTTTCACAAGTTGATGCCACATCTATAAAACGACCAAAATAAATAGACATCACCATTACACCCATTCTTTCTCACCGTTAGATACAGCAGAAGCTTGTTGTCAGCAGGAACTCTTTGCTGTTTTAACCAATCCAACTGGTGCCTCACAATGGCCTGAAATTTCATGTCAGTGTTTTCATGATGGTTTTCAGAGTAGCCAACACTTGTGGCAGCTTTCTCTCCATCATACCTCACCTGCAGCCTCACAAACTGATTTTGTTTAGAGGACTTTCGGTTTGCCGAAATGTAAATATCATTTGGTAATCCTGGAAAAATATAAAACAGTTTGTATTGGCTTAAAAGTTGGAATCCCAACTTTGTATTTTCGTTTTATTTTTAACATTGTAATGTTAGTGGAGCTGTCGCTTATACACATATGATGTGTAGGACAAGGAGTTTTAAAAGCATTGTTGCACATTTACTTGAATTGCAAGTGCATTACTTGACAATGGACACATTTTGATTAGGGCTGGCTGACTTGGGACAGACTGGGGACAGTCAGCCAGCCCTAATAAAAATGAATTGCGAATAATAATTATAATGTCAATGATAAAAAGAACTAATATTTATATAATTCTCTTGGTTCGACAGTGTGTTATAATTTTTGGATTAGTCACTGACATTCTCAGTATTTTTTTCTCATTCTCAGTATTTTTCTTATATTCTCAGCACAAAGGCTTTTCCATAAAAAAGATTTGCATAGCATGTATACTTTTGCTTTGTTAGTGGCCACACCTGCTTTCTTCAGAGCTTTGACAGAATGGTTGAGTTTTGAAGTGAATATATCTTCTTTGGGTTTGTGGTCTCTCAACATTTCCACACAAATCCATGATTTTTCATACTTGAGGCAAGCTTGTCCATCAGCATGCCTGCCCTTCAAGTAAGTTTTTCCATTAAACAGGATCCTCTTTGGAAAAGACAAAGAACTGTTGTGTATCATTTCAGCTGTTAATTTTAATAGTGCTGACTTTTGAGAGTCGTCATTCATGAATCGAAGCTTAAATGCAGATTGTTCAACCAAGAGTTTTATTTCACCTGAAACACAAGACCATTTTGATTGGAAAAGTGTGAATGGAGTTCAGGGGAAAATATGAAAATGCCAAGACATATACTTTGTAGAATGAAGCAATTATAATCTTCTTTGTTAAAAAGCAGCACAAGGTTGCGGGGTAGCATAATTGGCTGAGGGCATGGCTGTGTCGAGACATGCAAAATCAGTCAGAGAATGATTGTGATTTTACAGACACTTGCAAAAGCTTTGTATCTTGTGAGGTAAGTGAAGAGGGTGGGTGTGAGGTTAAATTGTTGGACATACAAATCACAAAGATTCTCTGCCTATAGTATCCAAGCCACCTCCTCTCATGGCTTACAGAGGTCATCCGCTTTCATTGTGAAGTGTGGCTCTCAACAGTATTGTATATATATATATATATATATATATATATATATATATATATATATATATATATATATATGTATGTATATATATCCTCTCTCCTAAGGCTATGTTTTAGGGCCTGTCTTGTTCCTCCTCTTCATCAATAACCTTTGTCCTGACCAACAGGAAATGCCTGCACACATTAACCTGGCTGTAGTCCGCAAAATGGTTCTCGGGTAGCCTGAAACACATGTCCATGTATGTTCCCTCTCCAGGGTGGACGGGTCTATAAAATTGATAATTAAATTATCTACACAGTATTGGCTGCAGTACAATCGACTTGGAAGTCGGGGGGGGGGGCTGTGGCTCTGTAAAGGTCATGCCGAACAGGCAGAGCCGATGCAACTGTTTCACCAAAAGAGCCTTTCTTAATCATATATTGTTTGTGACTACCCCCAGAACTGTTTTGTGAACCACAGGCAGGTTCATGTGCAGCAGACATTTCCTGTTGTTCAGGATGCTTTCAGCAATAGCTGGTGTGGCACTTTTGGCCTGGTACTCACTACAGTAATGAGGTTTGATCTCGACTTCATGTATTGGAGGGTTTGACCAGTTCATTCCGGGGAGGAGCTTCGGCTCCAAGCTGAGTTTCATGGGAACTTACTCCTATTGAGGAGTCGTCCATTGTATGGCCATGTATTCTGGCCCTTCAGGGTTGGGATGTGTGTTTGATTGACCATGTACTTCAGCCTTCAGCCCGAGGTGCATGTGTATGCTCAAGGGACAGTTTTGTTAGAATGTGTACCTTGGCCATGGGGTCAAGATGTATGTCCCAAGCTGTTTAAATTTGGTTGTTTTTTTTAAATCTTTTTATATTAAAAAGGCCTCCCTCACAAGGTGAGGGAAACCTGTGTCCATGTATTTTCCCTTTCCGGGGTGGACTGGTCTATAAAATTAGGAATTAAATTCCCTTCCCCGCATTGGCTCTAGTACAATCCTATTGGAAAGTTGGAGGCTGTAGTTTTGCTAAGCTCACGCCTAATAGTTGGAACCGATGCAACTGTTTAGCCAAAAGAGCCTTTAAAAAATAATATATCACATTCTCAAAGCAACTACCGCCTTCCTCAAAATTAGAACCCAGGTATTTGGAATTTTCCCACCTGTTTTCACTCACTGCCTTGGATATCAGCATGAACCACATCCTCTCTTTGTTCTCTCTTGCTTACAATTCCCTCTGCTTTCCTCACAGTGATCCTCAGTCCCCAACTTTCCAAACTTTCCTGTCATTGCATCTTGAAGTCTCTCTTAAAATTCCAATATCACCATCAAATAATCTGCAAATATTTCCCAAGGCAACCTTGTTCATACTCCCTCATTCAAAACATCCACCACTGCCACAAACAGGAAAGGATTAAAAATGCAGCTACTTTCAATAAATATAGCAGTAAGAAGTTGTTAAAATGGATATATTTATCAGCTACCTCTATGAAGTTAAACCAAAAAGCCTCATCAAACAACCCCCTCTTTTGCTCCCATGAAGGGCTAATGCCAAAACATAAGCTTTTCCTTGCTTCCCACAGCAGTTAGCACACATCAATCAACTTCCTGGTGATTCTATACAGTCTTCTTTCTCTCTGCCTACTCCTCCTCCTCTGTATGCAGCATATGGCTGCAGGTAGTATCATTGGCTGAAGGCACAGCTGTGCTGCTGATGCAATGCCCCTATTACCAGTACACTGGTACTCATTTTACCGACCACACAAGGATGACAGGCTGAGTCAACCCCACCTGGTGTTAATTCAACGGTAGACACGAGCTTGAACTCATGGCCATAATATCCCAAGCTAGCCACCCTAACCACTAAGCAAACACCAGGCTAAGATTACCTCTCTGCCAATGCAGATGGACATTAGACTTCATAAGCAAGGTGAGCTCTTCATTCAACCAAAAGCCTATTCTTACTTGAACAAAGCATGTGGAAGGGAAAATTGCCTTTACATTTGTCCTGGAAAAATGGCATACTGTGTGCTCTGCTCGAAAGCATCACAGTGGCAGTGAAACAACAATTAAAATCAAAATTCTCAAGAAGTGTTCATATTTTGGTACCTTCATTATCTTCATTCTTCTGTTTGAGCATTGCATGAAGTTTTATGTGCTTAGGTACAGAGTTCCATTTCTGAACTTTATGTGTGAAACCACCCTTTGCAGTCAGCGACATTGTAGGATTTGTTTTTTCCTTTCTCATCAGCACAGCCAATGCAACTGTCTCTGAATCCAAACCGGCCTTCCCATATCCAATTAATCTACCGAAGAAAAAAAATAAAAGGTTGGTAAATAAAAAAATGCATAAAATTACAACTGCATGCATCTATTGCGTGTGCTTTCATGGATAGTTTTAACAATTGTTGTTTTCGAGCAATTATTAGTGCAAGCTTCAAAAACAGATAATCCAACCAATTGGCCGATTGTGAAAAAGGTCTGAATGAAATGAATTTTAAAAGATCAGAAAGCAGAATATCAAGTGACCTTTTCACAAATGGCTGGCTATATTTGTACATAGGCTGCTTTATGTATGCATGAAGGCTTTGGATTTTGCTTTGCAAAGTAGAATTTGAAAAACTTACTCATTAGCTGTAAACTGCCCCTTGAGATAAGAAAAAGAGTTCCTGGGATAAGACAGGATTGACTGTGACATCTTCATTTGTAAGCTGATATTCCATATATTTTTCTTCATCGTTGTTTCTAATTCCATTTCCACATTTCCTCTTTCTTTGTCGTTGACTATGAGAAAGCCAGTTCCGTTCCAACTCATTTGGTTAAGTTTCTTTCCTTCCAAACACGTCTGCAAAAATGTTTACGAAAGTCACACTATTTTACTGTCGACCTCCTCAAAAATGTGCTGTAAATTATAAATCGGTGAATATCACCTGCAAGGATCGAAAGGGAATAGCTTTGTAAGGTGAGGAGAAGTGGCCACATGCGGTCTGGTGTGTGGTTGATCCATTCACACGTATGCCAACCTGTCATGAAAACAAACCAGACACCTGCATAACACTGTCAACGACTGTGTAACAAAACATGTTGGTAGTATGTTTTGGAAATATCAACGATCTCAAGAAAAGTTTAACAAGCTGTAAGACACAATTCCCTCCTCATAGCTTATTTCCAATATATACAATCATACCTTTGTTTCATCCTTGTCCAAAAGCAGCTTGCATTCTGCTCCAAAGTTAAAACCAAGTCCTTGTGATTTGTCAAAAAATAGCTGAGCTTTAATACTGGAGAATGATGGTGCTTTTATCTGAAAAAGAAAGGTCATGCTTGGTGGATCTAACGATATATAGCATTATATTTCAAAAATTTATTGGGCCCATTATGTTCTACTGGTTTTTAAAGCGATTGTTCACCATTGAGAGATGGTGCTAAAAACGATGTATTGCATGACATTTCAAAAATGGTATTGGGCCCCATATGTTCTCCTTGATCAGGCATTGATTGCATGGCAAAGGTATGCGCTCAACTGAATGACCATTCTAGTTGTAAATATGCTGGCTTTGTCCTCACTCCTACAGTATGTGCAATGCTTGGCAAATGGTTGAACTTATGTGAAGTTAACATTTTGTCAGGAACTTGGCTAATCCTTGTGATTGGATGACCACAAAGTATTTTGCACAATCTGGGCTGCAGTACACAATTCACATGAGATGATCAATTGGATCTCTGGGTCTGCATGAAGATCCAGGCGTGCAACACAATCCATGTTGGTGTGTGTGTGTGTGTGTATGTGTATGTTAAATTATCAAATAAGTCCAAACATTGTCGACTGTATGCCTTCCTGCAATAAAACCTAAACACATCGTTACCTTGAAAGTGTGATTTAAATTCATAAATAAATAATGTTTCCTGCTGTTTAATGGTCCGTGGTATTTTCCTGAGAATCGTAATTCTCCAGCATTTTCCAGCTTCAGATTCGCGCTTCCAGAGTACTTGAACTGTTGGAAAATTTTCATTATCAACCAAAGTAAAACAATAATTCAAAAGCATACATCACATAATGTCACCATTTCCAGTTACTATAACCAAGTAAATATGAAGGTTTGATCAATGTTATTTGTGAAGCTTCAGGAATATTCCATATGACAGAGATCCACAGCAATCCTTGTCATTATCAGAAAATAAGCTACAAATTAAAGTTTATTCAAGCAGTGAATTTACAATGATGATGAGTTGCACAGTTGAGGAGCCTGGATGAAGAATGCTCAATAACCAAATGTTCTAATCATAATACAAGGAACGACCAAGAGACGTGATTGTTAGACCGTAATATTCCTGAAGGAACAAAGTGTGATTGGATCAGAGATGATTAACTTTACTTTGCAATGTTATAGAATTTAGAATGGCTGTAGAGCAGAGAGTACTGCACCCTGTGATAAAGTAGCAACTTGAAATACAGGTTTGGTTCTTAGCCACAGAAACATTCAGGACTTGTCATGAAATTTCCGACACTGCGACAAGAGAATTTGGACCTCCAACAATAACTTGTAGAAGGTGAATAGTTTGAAGTACCTACATTGTGGTGCAGTTACATAATAGTCAATTGAAGGTTTCATGTTTGTGTATGCAGAAGTCCCATTAGCTAATCAGAGACAATAATTGTAGTCTCATCTTTTTTTCAACAATTTATGGTGCATCAAGTTGTGACCTCTGCCACCGCACCAAAAAGTGGATGAAGGATATGTTTACACACTTGTCTGTCAGTTTGTTGCGTACAAAATCGAAGATTTTTCAAGTATATTGGTCAATCGATTTTGTTATTCTGTCTGTCTCTCCGTTTAATCAGTCTGTTTGTCACCTACAGGTCACAATTTTAAACCGATCTTCATGAAACTTCACCGCATGGTCGAGTTTGTAATAAGGAAAAAGCCTATTGGTTTTGAGGTCAACATCGACCAAAAGGTCAACAACTAAGGTCGTATTTCTGAAATCCTCAATTTTCATCAGATTGACTTGAAATGTGAAGAGGATTTACATTTCAGGGCACTGAATTCAACCTCCAATTATTTTGAGGTCCATATAGGCCAAAAGATCAACATAGGCCGAATTTCTAAAATTGTTAATTTTCATCCGATTGACTTGAAATTTGAACAGGATTTATATTTCTGGTCACTCAATTCAACCAGCTAATTACTTTTGAGGTCAACATCAACCAAAAGGTTAACATAGGCCCAAGATCAACAACTAAGGTGGTATTTCTAAAATCCTCAATTTTCATCCCATTGACATGAAATTTGAAGAGGAGTTGCATATTTGGTCACTGATTTCAACCACCAATCATTTTTGAGGTCAAATTTGTTTTATGGATTTTGCAAGTATTGTGATCTGCACGATGTCCTCTTCTTGTTTGTTTGTCAGTCTGTGAGTAAGATATCTCAAAAAGTTATGGACAGATTCAGACGAAACTTGGTGGATAAGTTGGGTGTGTGACAAGGAACAATTAATTTGATTTTTGTGAAGATCTGGATCCTATCATTCTTTGAAGTGATTCGTTCTCGTTCATAATATATTTGCTCTTCACATAATTTACAGAAAGTTAAAAATCTTAACACTGGATAATGATGGTATTACTAATAAGAGCACAAAACAACCCATTGTTAGTAATAATAACTACGTTTAAATGTATACAAATGCAAAAATTAAAATAAAATGTGCAATTCCTCATATCAATCCATATCCATATTGTTTAGGAAATCCACACCATAATTTATTGCACCATCACAAAACAACCTCATATTTATAAATGGATCAACCCATATGCACGGTGGAACATTGCGGTTTTTAAAATCAGAAATGTGTTTGAGCACCTGTCTCAAGGATGAAACAAAACTACCCCAGCGGTGCTGAAAACAAGTATCAAGTGGCTTAAGCATCCAAGAAAGGCCTGGTGTGGGCTTAACTGTTAAGGTAACTGGTTTAACATCCTAGGGTCTTGAGTTCTAAGCCCCTGTCAGGCCACTGAATTAACACCAGGTATGGTTGACTCAGCCTGCCATCTTTCCGAGGTCAGCAAAATGCGTACCAGCTTACTGGGGAAATAACCATTTGGGGTAACCTGCGTCGGAGTGGTGACCTGTCGAAGACTGTAATCCTTGCCAATTAAACTGTCTTGGTAGTCCTATTCGTCTTTACGGCATGAAAGGAATGGTATTATTGTTGTGAATCTTAACCACAGAAAAATTATTCACATTATCCTTAGCCTTCTTTTCTCTCACCCTCTTACATCAATAATATGCATTTTTACTTTCTCTTTCTCTTTCTCTGCACTGTTCTTTGTATAGCATTTATGAAACATTCTTCATTTTAATGTCACCTCCACCCTGTGCCTGATTGTTTTTTAAAGCAATAAAAACGTACCTTAGCATGCATTTTTCCTTTCAAGCAGAATTTGGAATTTTTGGGTAAAAATTGCACTTCGAAAGGTTGCTTCATGACCACACAAATCTGTGAAAAAAAACACGTCATTAGTATAAACTTCATGGAAACAAATATTGATACTGATTCTTAAGTATAATAGATAATGGAATTAGCCTTTGGTTAAGTATTATTCAAAGATTACCCTGTAATTTTATCACACTATTTTGAGTGAACGAATTCTCAAAAAAAATTAATGCAGAAATGATTTAGCTTAATATTAAAAAAAATCTTTGAAAATTTTGAAATTACATCAGTTTGTTTTTGTGTAATAAAACACAGGATTCGTCAAATTTTGGTTTATTATAGTGAAAAAAATGCTTCAACAAGCAATAAGGAGCAATATGACTAGTAGTTGATGACGTGCTCAATCCAAGCACCATACCTCTGGATGACAGTTGTCACACGGACTCTGAAATCATCAATGACTCAGCTAAGAACTAAAGCAGGTATGCATCCGATTTCCTGTCTGATGTTATATTTCATTTTCTGCAATCCATCCATCGATTGGGACCATACTCTGTGCAGCACGTTGGTGCTGCCTAAGCAGTCTCCTTGGCTATTGGACACAATTCTGGATGGGTCGCCACTCTGACACAGGATGCCAGCAAGCTGGCACTCATTTTTGCCGACCACAGGATGACAGGTAGAGTCAACCCCACCTGGTATTAATTCAATAGACGAGTGGGATTTGAACTCAGGATCCTCTGATCCCAAGCCCACCACCCTAACCATTGAGCCAACACCAGGCATATCTTCTGCAATGTGTGTGGGTTTTGAAGACTTTAGCTTTGAGGGACGTGCTAGTAGTTGGGAGGAGACAGATCTGAGGAGTAGGGAGGCCATGGGTTATCTCAGCGTCGAGAAATGAGTCAATTACCTGGAAAAAGTCATCTCAAAAACTCAAAAGCATCATTAGACAAATGCAGTGATGCACCATCTTGCTGGAAGATGTATGTATGTATCTCTCTCTCTCTCTCTCTCTCTCTCTCTCTCTCTCTCTCTCTCTCTCTCTCTCTCTCTCTCTCTCTCTCTCTCTCTCTCTCTCTCTCTCTCTCTCTCTCTCTCTCTCTCTCTCTCTCTCTCTCTCTCTCTCTCTCTCTCTCTCTCTCTCTCTCACACACACACACACACACACACACACACACACACACACACACACACACACACACACACACACACACACACACACACACACACACACACACACACACACACACAGCCTGTGGCTGCTGGTGGCATCATTGGTTGGGACACGGCTATGCCGCTGATACAGTGTCCCCCTTACCAGTGCACTGGTACTCATTTTGCTGACCTCAGAAGGATGGCAAGCTGAGTCAACCTCCTGGTGTATTAATTCAGCGGCCCAACGGGGCTTGAACCAGTACTCAAGGATCCCAAGCCACCACCCTAACCACCAAGCCAACACCAGGCTGGAAGATGACTGAATTCATCGTGGTCTTGCTTGCTTCCTCAGTGCCAGAATGAATCTTCTCTGCAGCATGTCCATGTATCTATCTGTGTCGATTGTTACTGTTTGTCTGGCTTCGTTCTCAAAGAAGAAATACATTGCTACATCTGATAGCACACCAAACTGTTACGTTTGCTAAAGAAACTGGTAGGTCTATATGCTTGTGCAGTTAGTATTCTGCCTGAAATCGATGTTCTGTACTTGTTCATGTGGCCACTGAGATGGAAGTGGGCCTCATCAATAAAGAGATTGTTGTCTCGAAAATGCTGCTCTTCTATGATCCGCTTGGCAATGGTGATGTAAAATTTGAACCTCTCCCTCTTATTTGTCCCCGACTGGTTTCACTGGAGGGGAATGAAGGTTTGCTCTCCATCTATCCATCTGCCCGTCCCACCTGTGGTTTTTCAGACCATTTCCCCATACCCTTTCACATATTCAACTGAAACTGGACACATGGCTTTATTCTGATAAGTTATGGAACAAGTTTGAGTTTCAGGGAGTTTTGTCAATTTTCTGCAGTTATGCCTTTTTTTGACTTAGAAAATACCACATCGGTCGGGGACATGTATTGCGAATAAAAGCAATTGTCGCTCTTGTTACCCTCACCAGAGGAGAGGGTATTGCATTTGGCTCCGTTTGTTACTTGAAAAACTTCGATTTTTCAAATATATTGGTCAGTCGATTTTGTTATTCTGTCTGTTTCTTTGTCTATCGCCTACTGGTCGCAATTTTAAACTGATCTTTACAAAACTTCACCACAAGGTAGAGTTTGTCACAAGGAAGGAGCCTACTGTTTTTGAGGTCAAAAGTTCAAAATATCAACATCGGCCAAAAGTCATCAATTTAGTTGAGTTTTCTAAAATGCTCAATTTTCATCCGATTGACTTGAAATTGGAAGAGGATTTACATTTCAGGTCAATTAATTCAACTCGCCAATTATTTTTGAGGTCAACATAGACCAAAAGGTCCACCTAGGCCCAAGGTCAACAACCATGGTGGTCTTTATAAAATCCTCAATTTTCATCCCATTGACTTGAAATTTTAAGAGGATTTGCAGGTAAGGTCACTGAATTCAACCACCGATTGTTTTTGAGGTCGACATAGGCCAAAAGGTCAACATAGACTAAAATTCTAAAATTGTCAATTTTCATCCGATTCACTTAAAATTTGATAAGTTGCAAATTTGGTCACTTAATTCAACCACCAATTATTTTTGAGGTGAAATTTGTTTTATGGATTTTGCAAGTATCGTGCTCTGCATGACGTCTATTTGTTTGTTTGCACAGAACTTTAGTGTTTTCTCCACAACCGCTTGTCGGATTGAGACAAAATTTTCACCATAGGAGCAACGACTCATGTAGAATGTTTTCATGACAATTATGACATCAGACGTCATGTGGTGTGGCAGCCATGTGGAAAAATGGAAAAACTTTGGACCTCTATCTCTGAAACCACACTAAGGAAAAAGTTGAAGCATGGCACATGGCAAGTACTCATCATGGAGAATAAGTGTGATTTTATGTCATCAGTGCCTTAGTTGTGACGTCATAATTGATTTTTGTAGAATGCTTCATCCGATCAGGATGAAACTTTTTGAGAGTCATCTCGGGATAAAATGCTCCACAGGAAAAAAAAGATGATGTCATCAGTCACGTGATTCGGCAGCTATATTGTCTTTAAAAAAAAACTTTAAAAACCTTTCTTTCAAATGGCTGAACAGATCGAGGCAAAACTTTACATCTATGACCGCCTATCTATGACCGACCGCCTATGAGGAACAAAATGTTCACACATATGATGTCGTAGGTCACATGCTTTGACAGCCATATTGGATTTACCCTGTCACCGATAAAAAAAAATAAACCAATGTCACCCGCAGGGTGACCCGTATCTTGCCAAAAGGTGACCAGGTGTGACTTCTTTAAGGTCACATTGAGGTGAACAGAGCTGCTATCCACCAGGAGCGACTCCTTGAGGAATATCTGCCTACGAGAGATTCCGATGAGAATCGTTCTACAGAGTAACCATGAAAAATATGCTTTTGCCTCATAACGTCACCAAATGACGTCATAATGTCTCAAGCTTGACATATCTAGAAAGCACTCATCGAGGTGTTCAATTTGAGGTACTACACGATATGGTTCCTAAAACTTGAAAATTTGACCTTGGGGTCAAATATGTTTGACCTGAGGTGCTAACCATGAAGGTCAAGGCCAATCGCCACCAAAAATTAATCAGCTGAGAGCCAGACCATGAACTATATTCCCATGAAGTTTGAAGACTATCCGATCAAAATTACTCAAAAAATAAGCGTTTCGTCGACTCCCCTGATTTGCGACAAAGTGACCTTGACCTTTGACCTTGACCTTCAAAATTTTATGCGCTGAAAGGGACCTCAATAGGCCTCTGATATGCGAAGTTACAAAAATTTCCAATGACAACTGTGCTCTGCAGAGTGATTTATACATGATTACAGACCAAACAAACAAAAAAAACATATGAAGGTCAAGGCCAATCGCCACCAAAAATTAATCAGCTGAGCGCCAGACCATGAACTATGTTCCCATGAAGTTTGAAGACGATCCGTTCAAAATTACTCAAAAAATAAGGGTTTCGTCGACTCCCCTGATTTGCGCCAAAGTGACCTTGACCTTTGACCTTGACCTTCAAAATTTTGTGCACTGAAAGGGACCTCTATAGGTCTCTGATATGCGAAGTTACAAAAATTTCCAATGATAACTGTGCTCTGCAGAATTTTTTATACGTGATTACAGACAAAAAAAAATAAAAATAAAAAAAACATACAAGCTGACTAACATATCTTGCAAAACTTCGTTTTGGCAAGATAAAAATCTTCTCCAGAACGGCTGAACAGATCGATTAGAAACTTCACACAAATGTTCCCAATTCCTTGGCAAAACGAGGGTATTCACAAATAATTGATATCACATGGTCTGGCAGCCATTTTGGATGGAGTGAAAATCATTTCAAAAAAAATTCTTTCTCTTGAATCGCTTCATGGATCGAAGTGAAACTTCACAATTATGATCTTGTTGTGATAAGGAATATACATTTTTACTTTCAACCTTATTGGATGCATGGTCTGGCAGGCCGAGTTTTTTTTTTAATCTGGGTTCTTTTTGATGCTTTTTTTTTACGAAGGCTCACTTGTCTGCACCTGGATGGATTTGAGGATATAGTAGTAGCATCTGAAACCCGACTCCTATCCAGGCTCCTCCTGATGACTTCATCTTTGCTCTTTGTTTGTTCGGATTACTTCTGATGATTCCAATGCAGGACCGTACCTATTTGGTCTTCCATTGCATTTGAATTGAATTTATTTTAACCTCATTCTGAATTAAATTGAATAATATTAGTCATGGGTCAGGGTCAAGTGGCTGATCAAAGCAGGGGTTGCATCAAAGCAGGATGTCTTCGTGCGCGGTCATCACTGCCAGCACTTATAAAGTGACAGTTCCAGTTATGTATATTATTAATTGTGTAACACCAGTATACAAACACCACACAAAATACACTCTACAAAACGAGTTCTGGCAAGTTCAGTTGTCTTACCCTTCCTCCCGCCCTTGGTTTACTGAAGCTTGTGGCGAGGCAGTTGTCCTGAAACAACTTGCCTTTGCCTCATGGAAAGCAAACCCAACTGAGGGCAATCTCAGTTCTTTCCACAAAGCTCGGAACAAGTGTGTAGCTACCCTCAGGAGAGCCAGAAAACAACATCTTTCTCATCTCAAGTCTGAACTCTCAAACCTCTCTCCCTCCTCAAAATCCTGGTGGCGTTTAATCAAATCTGTTTCTGGTGTATGTTCCCCCTCCATCCCCTCCCTTACCTCAAATGGCCGCACTGCTGATTCCACACGTGATAAAGCTGAATGTCTAAACTCGGTGTTTGCAGCTAAATCTTGTGTCCCAAACCCATCACTATCTCTACCCACTTTACCCAGTCGCACCCAACTGTCCCTGGACTCTGTATCCTTTTCTCCTGACAAGGTGGAGAGCTTGCTTTCAAACCTCGAGTCAGATTCTGCAACCGGTCCAGACGGCATCAGCCCACGCGTCCTCAAAGCCTGCTCTTCTGCTCTTGCTCACCCTCTCTCTGTTCTATTCACCCTCTCATTTTCCCAAGGTCATCTGCCATCTGCTTGGAAATCTGCTAACATCACTGCCCTGCATAAAAAAGGTGCAAAAACAGATCCCTGTAACTATAGACCAATCAGCCTTCTCCCAATCATCAGCAAGGTTATGGAATCCATCATCGCTTCAGACATGAAATCCTTCCTCTTCTCCAATGGCTTGATTTCCAATCATCAATTTGGTTTCAGACCAGGTCACTCTACCCTAGATATGCTGCTACTGCTCTCCCATCAATGGATGGAGGTCCTCAATGCCAGACAGGAAATCCGAGCCGTATCCCTGGACATATCACGTGCTTTTGACACAGTCTGGCACCCTGCCCTACTCACCAAACTCTCTTCCCATGGTATTCAAGGCCATCTCCACTCATGGCTCGCAGACTTCCTCTCCTGTCGCAGTCAACGTGTGGCCCTAAATGGAGTTCTTTCATCCCCTCTTCCTGTGCAGGCTGGAGTTCCTCAAGGTAGCGTTCTGGGCCCTGTTCTTTTTCTGGTTTTCATCAATGATCTCTCGGACTCTCTGGAAAATCCTCTATTTCTCTTTGCCGATGACTCCACCCTCTGCCGTACCATCTGTCATCCCTCAGACCGGCAAGCAGCAGCTTCTTCGCTCACTGCAGATCTGGATAAAATCACAAACTGGTCCAACACGTGGAACATGTCTTTCAATCCAGACAAATCTCACACTCTCACTATGTCTCTTCGAAAGGACCGTTTACAAAACCCCCCATCCACTTTCTCAACAATCCTCTGGAAGAAGTCTTTTCTTTCAAGCTTCTGGGTCTCACTATCTGCCATGACCTTTCCTGGGAAAGTCACATTTCCAACCTTGCCTCAAAAGCCAGTCGCCGACTGGGAATCCTCCGTCGTGCAAAGTCCTTCCTCGGCCCTCTTGAGCTCCTGACCACTTACAAAGCTTTTGTCCGTAGCCTGATGGAGTACTGCTCTCCCCTCTGGGCTGGTGCTCCTGCCTCCCACCTTTCTCGACTTCACGCTGTCGAAACCAGGGCTTTTAAGATCATTGGCATCTCCCGCAATGAAGCTGAGTCTTTGGGCCTCTCACTCAATCACCGCAGGTTGGTCGGTGGTCTTTCTGTCTTCTACCGACTCCTCTCCAGCCTTGCCCCCCTGCTCTCTCTGCGATTTGTCCCAACCACATTTCCACAGGACGCTCAAGGTCCGCCCAGAACCCCTTCTGGTAAAACTACCAAAATCACGAATCACTGCTCATCTTCACTCTTTCATTCCTCTTTTTTCCCGCCTTTGGAATAAACTTCCTCACTCTATTCTTTCCCATTCTTCCCTCCAGGCTTTCAAAACAGCTGTTCACCACCACCTCTTATCTTCCCCCATCCAAATCCTCGATCTTTTCTACCCCCGATAATCCACCCAAGCCCACTTCCTTCAATTCTTCTGCTTTCCTTCCTGAAAGTCCCTTTAATGTCCATCTTCCCCTCGCCATGTTCCCCGTCCCATCCCCATCCCTCTCCCTTCCACAGTTCACCTGTGTCTGTTCCCCAATGTTTTGTCCCTTCCACTCCCGCCCCTCTTGTCTCATGCCTCCTTGCTGTGAGTTGTGTGTTAGCTCTCATACGAGCCTCGACCAAGGTATACAAAAAAAAAAAAAAAAAAAAAAAAAAAAAGGGTCTGCAATCTCTGATTGCTCATTTTTTTGTTTCTTCTGGTCTGGGGCTGCAGTAACTGTATCTTTTACGGATACAGTTTCAGAACATCCTGTATGATTCTGCCAACAGTCATGGGAGAAGTTCCCAACAGCTGTACAAGTTGGCATGTTGACGTTTTTTTTTCAGAGAAGCCTGCAAAGCTCCTCTTACAGCCTCTACCTTGTCAGTTGTTCTCACTGAAGGTTTTTGACTGCTATGTCATCTAATTTGTCTTTCAGACTTGAATTGTCCCTACTCCTATCAACAATACATTTCATGATTTTGCGTTGTAAAATTTTCAAATTTGGATAGAACCGACAAAACTGCCTTTCTTGATAGAAATGTTTGACTTTCTCACAGAAAAGTCTCTAAAATGAGAAGTGAAAAATCTCTCTGAAGCACAGATAAATTCTTTGAAATGGTTGAAACTTCGATGGAAAAAACATTTAACCTTATTCATAAGGCAACCTGATAAGAAGAAAAGAGGGCCACATTCGTAAAATTATGACATGTTTGAAAAGTATCACATCATTTTGGACCACACTGTGTTGAAACAGGGTGTCTATAAAGTCTTTGTGAAACTTTGAACTTTTATAACTTTTGATGTACACATGATAGAAACAAACTGTCTCCAAAATCTCTGCCAATAGTTCCTAAAGGCAACTCCACACATGGCTTAATGACTTCCTCTATTCTCTTAGCCAATGTGCGACTCTCAGTGGAATTATTTAATCTCTTCGCCATGCTAAGGCTGGAGTGCCCCATGGCAATGTTCTAGGCTCAACCTTTTTCCTGATCTACCTCAATGATCTCTCTGACTGGAAAATCCGCTTTCGCCATTTGCTAATGACTCCACCCTCTGCCATGACACCCCTCATCCTTCAGAAAGGCAGGCTGCGACCTCTTCCCTCTCTTGAGACCTTGAAAAAACAAAATCACAAGCTGGTCAGACACTTGGAATATGTCTTTCAATGCTGACAAATCTCATGATCTCTCTCCGAAAGGACCGTCTGGCAAAACCTCCTATCTAATTTCTAGACAATGCTTTTAAAGAGGTTCTCTTGAGGAAGTTCAGTCATTCAAACTCCTGGGTGTCATCATCAGCCATCAGATGTCACCATCAGACTTTGCACAATGGGCATCCTCCATTGTGCAAAGTCCTTCATCTCTGTCTTCCACCACCTCCTTTCTGATCTTGCCATTTCTGCTGCTCTTTCCATGCTTTGTCCAACCCCCCCACCCCCAGGTTTTTGTGGGCACACTCAGTCCACCATCAACCCCCTTCTGGTAAAACTACCTAAATCCAGGATCACTGCTCACATCCATTCATTTGCTCCCCTTTTCTACAGCCTGTGGAACCAATCTCATTCTGCCCTCCAGGTCTTCAAGACAGCTGTTTATCACCACTTCCGATTGTCCCCAATCCAAAACCATGATCTTTTATGATCTTGTTAACTTCCATCCAACCTCCCCCCCCCTCCTTCCAAATTTCCAGTTCCTTCTCCTGAGTTTCTCCTTCTGTATCAATATTATCCATCCATGTATCCTCTCCTGCCACTGCCCCCCCCCCATTCCTCCCCACACCCATTGTTTGTCTGCCTCCCTCTGTCTTGGCCTTTGACTGCTGTTGGCGGTTCGTTCTCTCGTTCTCTCTCTCTCTCTCTCTCTCTCTCGTGATCTCTCTCTCTCTCTCTCTCTCGTGATCTCTCTCTCTCTCTCTCTCTCTCGTGATCTCTCTCTCTCTCTCTCTCTCTCGTGATCTCTCTCTCTCTCTCTCTCTCTCTCTCGCTCTCTCTCTCTCTCTCTCTCTCTCTCTCTCTCTCTCTCTCTCTCTCTCTCACAGCCTGTTGCATTCTGATCCATTCAGTGTACTATTACGAGCTCTTTCCCAAGCCTCAACTATGTGTACCAGAAAAAAACAAAAACCTCTTCATTGGAACGATGACTATGAACCACTGTGCCACACCACCACTTGCCACAAGGATCCTGACCAATAGTGGGTGCCTGCCACACATCCACCTTGTCAAAATGAAAGCATGTGCACTATTTAACTCACGAGCGTGCAGACACACACACACACACACACACACACACACACACACACACACACACACACACACACACACACACACACACACACACACACACACACACACACACACACACACACACACGCACACGATATGTTATTAACTCAATAACCAAATGCAATAAAGAAGTATGGTATGAAAGAAGCAAACAAGTATTGGCTGCAAAAATAACTTCTTATAATAAATCTCAATTTACCTCAGGGTTTTTTGGCAAAGAGCTTAAGCTTAGGGTTGTGATAATTTTCTGTTTATCAATATTTCCTTTTACGCTCAGTCTATACAACTTCTTCTTGTGATCCACGGAGAATATCTGCTGCAGTTTGAAATCCTTTGACCCTGCGAATGGGTGACTGAAATACAAAATAAGGTTTGTTAGTTTGTTTTATTGTGACACTTCAATCACAAGACATTAAATGAGTTCCATAAATGTAAGCATCAAGTAAGAAGAAATTGGAACATTTTATTCTCCTTAAAATGAAAAACCAACATTGTTTAACTTGACCTTTCACCCATCTTGGCATTTTCTTAGGAAGGGGGGGGGGGATGGTTGATGCAATTGGAATTATCCGAGCTACATGACCACAGTGTATTGTATATGCACGTAAGCAGTACACGTTTTTGTTTAATATACATAACCTGGGTTAATTATTTCAGGAGTGATCTCGGCAGCAGTCTGTTGCCTATACACCACCCAAATGAAGGGGTGTGTCATAAGAATGTGTTGCGCGCTTGGTACAAGATCGCCCGCAGGGTGGGTATGCTGCGATGGTATTAATAAAGATAAAGAAAACTAGAACTGCCACTTTATAACTGCTGACAGTGATGACAATCTCAAGACGTCCTGCTTTGATCGAACCCCGTAAAAAAAAAAAATCAATCAAATCGAATGGAAGACTAAACACTGCATTGGAGTCATTAGAAAGAACTCGAAGAAGCAAAAAGCAAAGATGTAGTAATCAGGAGGAACCTGGATAGGATTCGGGCAGGTTGCATCAAATGCCCTCATCCTTAAGGAAAGATTCCTCTTAAGGTACACTGTGATTCCTTCGTGAAGGGTTTCCTTGAGGGCTGTTGCATAAACATCCCTTCGGAAATCCTCAGGTGAAGATTTTCTTAAGGGTGTGGAAATCCTTAGGAGCTGTTTCTATGCTCGGCATCCATTCAGATTAGAGCTAGAAAGAGGTTTCCAAAAGCAGGATGGTGGCGAAGCGATCCACAAAGTGGCTTCAGGAAGAGACAGAAGCATGAGTGGAGGATTTTCTCAAGCAGAAGAGGGACAATACATTATATAACGCATGATGTGTTTTTGAAGTGCTTTTATGTTTAATTACAACACTATAACTATAAATCATAATATAATGGGCGTAAGCCTGGAACTTCTAACACAATTTTCTCTGAACATATTCTGTTCATACTTCCAAAATCTTCACATTATGTGTACCATGTATTTTAGCAGGTGATAGCAGATTCAAAAAAATCGAATATAGATAGAATTTTCAAAGAGGGAATCGATTACGTCACAATCAGCAGCGTTCGGCAGCAAACCGATGGCTGGGTCACAGATGACGTGCTTTACTTAACTAAATCCATGAGTTCAGAACGTTTGTTCAACTCAGCATTTACGATTTTATCCTGCCATGTGGTTAATCTGTTGATGGAGGTAATGTAGAAACGATGAATATGTCAAATCGTTCGTGTTACTCATCCGGCACTATGTGTCACGGTCAACAATCTAAAGCGACCGGTCTCAAACGCTACCATGGGCACCCAGACACACCACCAATATGAACCGAGTTGTTGAATGTGGCGCAAAACATCCAAAGAAACTCCCGTAACCGAGTATTGTGATCCATCCTGTTCCCCATACCCGTCGTAGACGGTTATCTACAAGGAGTGTATAATTAAGAAACTTTTGATTTGGATAAGACCTGAGTCCTCAGGGTAAATTGGCACTCCCCCAAGTTGAACGAGCACCACCCCCCACCCCCCCCTCCACATCTCTCTAAGACGTGTGATTGACAAGTTATGGACCAAGTAATATGCCTTGTTCAATTTACTTATTACGTAAGTCATTGACCCTTTTTCCTGGCGACATCGTCGGTATCAATTGAATTAGTATCCAAATAACATGAACACAAAGAAATAATGGAGGGTGGGGTGCTCCCTTGAGTTTAAGGAAGGTTATAAGGAGAAACTTAAGGAAAATTTGAATATGTAATGATCCTCAAATTAAGGATGTCCTTTCGGGGAAACTTGAGGAAATATTAAAGCAAATCATCAAATGTTTCCTTAAGAATGCTTTATGCCACTGGGCCTTGGGTTTCAGCTGCTACTCCTCTACCCTCAAACGAATCCAGGCGCAGACAAATGAACTATATTCAAAAAAATTAAATTAAAAATAACCCAAATTAAATACGTATGGCTGCCAGACCATACACCCGATCAGGATGAAATTTAAAACCGATATTTCCCATGACTACCAGATCATACTTGTGAAGTTTCACCTCAATCTTGTCAAGCTGTTCTGGAGAAGATTTAAAAAAGGTTTATTCTTCAAAAAATCAGTTTCCAAATCATGTAACCTCTGATGTCCTACCCAAACCATGCGATCTACGACATCATGCATAGGGAAATTTTTGTTCCTCATGGATATGCGATTATACTTGCAAAGTTTCGCCTCAATCTGTTCGACCATTTCAGAGAAGATTTTGAAGGTTTTTATGTTCAAAAAAAGATATGGCTACTGAACCACGTGACCGATGGCATCATCATATTTTTTTTTCTCCCATACAATTTAGCCCTCGATGACCCTCAAGGATTTTCATACTGATCAGATAAAGCATTCGAAGTCTGCAATTATGATACAACGAAGGCGCCGATGACATCATGGTTAACAACACGTATTCCCAATGGGAGTACTTGACATGTGCCAAGTTTCATTTTTTTCCCCATGAAGCGGCTTCAGAGAAACAGAGGTCCAAATGTTTTCCTTTTTTCCAACATGGCAGCCACACCACGTGACCTACGATGTCATAATTAACATTCAGAAGTTCTACATAAGTAGTCGCACCTATGGTGTCGCTCAGTTAATGTCAATCGGGACAAGTGGTTACAGAAAAAAATGAATTTAAAAGGGAATAAACCCGAAAAATTGCAGTGGAAGAAAAAAATAAATATAAGAACAATAGGTTCCCCAGCCTGAAAGGATTGGTACCCCAAATAACATGACCTCCCTGGCGACTCCAGTCGGGAGCAGGTGCTTCCAGTTATGTTAATGGTACAATTGCCTGCAGTGTTCTATTCAGCCCAACAATGAGTCATCTTCAGCCAATGTTCAGTTAGGTTCTCACGATGTGTAAAGAAGCACCTCAGGAGAAACTGACTTTAAAAAGAGTCTAAAAAAGTCTTCTTATGCTCTAAGCTTAGACCTCATCTATAAGGCAAGCAATTAAATACGTATATTGTTTCTTGAACTTAGGGAAAACAAACTAGTGAAAATAAAGTATTTACATATCACCTGAAAAGCAGAGTCACACGATTTTGATAAGACGTTTTCATTGCTTTCCTCCGTGTCCTCAGCGATGTCTGCCTTAAGTGAGGAACTATTTCTTTTTGGCGATCATCTAACTGAGCACCCAGTTGAATAACTCTTGGCTGGCTTCCTTTGTATGCCCAATCAAGCCGGAGTGTGACATTCTTATAAACCACCTTGTGTAAGACAGAAAATATTGAAGCACATTATTAAATCACAAAAACTTTCAACATGCACAATGGTAAGCTGCTACCTTTGTTTAAAAAGAATGAGCAAACTATACAAATTAAATGAATGAATAATAGCAGGCTAAATTGATTTATATTAGACTATGCCAGTGAAACATAGTCTCCTACAAAGAAGAACGACTTGCCTTCACCTCATGAAAGGCAAATCCAACTGAAGGCAATTGCAGTTCTTTCCACAAAGCTCTCAGGAGAGTAAGGAAACAACATCTTTCAAATCTCAAGACTGAACTCTCAAACCTGTCTCCCTCCTCCAAATCCTGGTGGCATCTAGTTAAGTCTGTTTCTGGTGTACGTTCCCCCTTCATCCACTCCCTTACTTTCAAATGACTGTGCAGCTGACACTGCCCGTGAAAAGGCTGAATGCTGAAACTGTGTTTGATCCAAAATCATGTCTCAAATCCATTGTTTTCTGTACCCACCTTACCCAGTCAGAACCAGCTGTTCCTGGACTCCATGTTTATCCGAAGAAGGTGGAGAGCTTGCTGTCAAACCTCGACTCAGATTTTGCAACCAGTCCAGAACGCATCAACCTTCATGTTCTAAAAAAACTGCTCCGCTGCTCTTGCTTACCC
The DNA here is from genome assembly GCF_056783735.1 of Eptatretus burgeri. Lineage (NCBI taxonomy): Eukaryota > Metazoa > Chordata > Myxini > Myxiniformes > Myxinidae > Eptatretus > Eptatretus burgeri. The sequence goes on along the minus strand of NC_140966.1, from coordinate 301,147 downwards.
TCTCCATGTTCTATTCACCCTTTCATTTTCTCAAGGTCATCTGCTATCTGCTTGGAAATCAGCAAACATTACCACTCTGCACAAAATAATGCAAAAACAGATCACTGCAACTACAGACCAATCAGCCTTCTCCCAATCATCAGCAAGGTCATGGAATCCATCATCACTTTTGACATTAAATCCTTCCTTTTCTCCAATCATCAATTTGGATTGAAACCGGGTCACTCTATCCTGGACATGCTGCTTCTGCTTTCCCAAAAATGGATGGATGTCCTCAATTCCATTAATTAGATAACAACCTTCTCTCTTGACATATCGTGAGCTTTTGATATGATCTGGCACCCTGCCCTGCTCACTGAACTGTCTTCTTATGGTGTCCAAAGTAATCTCCACTCATGGCTCACGGACTTCCTCTCCTGGCATCATCAATGTGTGGCTCTGAATGGAATTCTCTCATTTCCTCTTCCTGGCCAGACTGGAGCTCTTCAAGGCAGTGCTCTGGGCCCTGTGCTTTTTCTAATCTTCATCAATGATCTCTCTGACTCTCTGGAAAATCATATTTTTATTTTTGCTGATGACTCCACCATTAGCCATACCATCTCTCATCCCTCAGATGAGCAGGCAGCAGCTTCTTCACTCTCTGCAGACCTGGATAAAATCACAAGCTGGTCAACCACTTGGAACATGCGTTTCATTCCTGACAAATGTCATACTCTCACTCTGTCTCTCCGAAAGGACCATGTGGAAACCCCCACCCCACCCCCCCCCATCTACTTTATCAACAATCCTCTTGAAGAAGTTCTATGTCTCAAGCTTTTGGGTCTCACTATCTGTCATGATCTTTCCTGGGAAAGCCACATTTCTCAGCTGACCTCCAAAGCTAATCGCCGACTGGGCATCCTCCACTGTACAAAGTCATTTGTTGGCACACCTCAGCTCCTGACCACATACAAAGCTTTCATCCACAGCTTGATGGAGTACTGCTCTCCCCTTTGGGCTGATGCTCCTGCCTCTCACCTCTTTTGGCTTCACACTGTGGAAACGAAGGGTTTTAAGATCATTGGAATCTCCTGTGATGAGGCTGAGTCTTTGGGTCTCTTACTCTCTCACCGCAGGCAAATCAGTGGTATTTCTGTATTGACTGATTTCTCTCTGGCTCCCCCTCTCCCCCCCCCCCTTGCTCTGTCTGTGACCTGTACCCCCGATATTTCCTCAGGTCGCTCAAGGTCCACCAAAAAACCCCTTTCGGTAAAACTGCCAAAATAAAGAATCACTGCTCACCTTCACTCTTTCCTTCCTCTTTTTTCCTACCTCTGGAACAAATTCCCACACTCTTCAATCCCACTCTTTCCTTCATGTCTTCAAAACAGCTGTTCTCCCACATCTCATCTCTTCCCCCATCCAAAACCATGATTTTTTTAACCCCTGTTAATCCACCCCAAATCCACCTCCTTTAAATTCCCTGTTTTCCTTCCTGACAGTCCCTGTAGATGTCCCTGTCCATCTTGTTTACCCCGTCTGGCCATCTCTTTCTGGCCTGGCCATCTCTTTCCTGTCCATCTCTTTCTCCTCCACAGATCTCCTGATGTCCATGTTCACTACTGTTGTTGTTGTTGTGCTTCCCTGTATCGCCCCCTCTCTCATCTCCTGTTCCCTTTGTTATAACTTATATGTGTCTGCTCTTATACGAGCCTTAACAAAGTATACAAAAAAGTATATTTTTGTGCACAAAATATGTATTTTATTCATGTTCAACTTCCAAAAAATTTTAAACTTCATTGTGATGTATGAAGAAAAAAAATTGATTGCCAATTCCCATGCAGAAAAGCCATATCAGCATAGCAAAAAGAGACAATAAAAGAGGCCAACAAAAATGAGACTGAAGACGAAATTCAACATTTTTGTCAAAAATAAAAATGTTTGCTCAAAGCATGAGTTTGAGATCTAGTCAAAGCATGAGTTTGAAAACAAGTGGTTATTGTTGAGATTAAAAATAAGAAATGAAATACTCTCAGAGCTGCTCTGTAAACTACAGTGTGTTCCAAAAAGACCTCACCAACTTTGGTTGTTAATATATTTAGCATCACATTAACAAATGATACAATGATACCCTTTGTTTTATATGATACAGAAACTCATAAAGTTTTCTTTATTTTCAGGGCTGGTGGTTTCATGTGATACAGGAGAAACTGGTAGTTTCCACAGGAGAAAGCTCAGTGCGTCGAATGGTTCATCGAGACAAGATCTGAATTGCAAGTTCAGCGTAATTTCCGTACAAGGTATGGAAGGAATCCGCCTTCGTGGACAAGTATCAGAGAGTGGTACAAGATGTTTAAGGCAACTGGAAGTTGTCAGAAACAGAAAAGTACTGGTGGATCAAACACAAGTACAGCAGACGTTGAACGAGTGCATGTGCCAGATTTCAACGAGTGCATGTCCCAGTCCCACATTTCAACAAAATCCCAGAAAATCAAGCCAATGTGCATCCAGTGAACTGGGACTACCAACCACCACTGTACACAGGATTTTACAAAAAAGGCTGAACCTTTATGCCTACAAGGTGCAGATTCTGCAGGAACAAAAACCAAATGATGGACCCAAACACAAGGTGTTTGCCTTGGAAATGCAAAGTCACATAGAGGATGATGAAGAATACCTGAAAAAGGTCATGTTCACAGACGAAGCTTGCTTTCATGTCTCGGGGAAAGTCAACTAGCAAAATGTGAGGATCTCGGGTTTTGAAAACCCCCACATGGTCATTGAGCATATACTTGACAATTGAAAAGTCTATGTGTGGTGTGGCCTTCTCCATGCATGACCACTTGGTGGGTTCGTTTTTCTTTGTGGAGGATACAGTGACTTCAACAATTTACATGGACATGTTGGAAGGATTCGCCTTCCCAAGATTGAAGACCTGCAACCCGAAATCATTTTTAACAGGACGGCGCTCCCCCTCATTGGGCCTTCGTCATTCAAGCCATTCTGAATGAAAAATTTCCAGGATGGTGGATTGGCCAAGACGGACCAACCGCCTGGCCCCCATAATCAGCAGACAAAACCCCCCTGGAATTTTTTTCTGTGCGGGTTTGTCAAAGATGTCCACAACACCAAGGTGGTAACCTGCAGGATCTTCGTTCTCGGATCACAGCTGCATCCACACTGGTGGACGCAAACATGCTGAGCTGAATATGGCAATAACTTGTATACCGCCATGATGTTCTGCGCATGACAAACGCAGCTCACGTTGAAGCGTGTTGATGCAGTGCACAAAATTTTACGACTTTCTGTATCATATAAAAAAACAAAGGGTATCATTGTATCATTTGTAGTTCTAAATATATTAACAACCAAAGTTGTACGGGTCTTTTTGGAACACCCTGTATTACCTAAATTGTAGTGAGTGATCATATTGCAAACCATTATCCACATACAATAAACATTTGCCTGAGATGTAAATGAGTGAAACAAATCCTCTCACACTACAGAACAGGAAGATTAGCTTGATCACAGCAACACTGCAAAGTTGTTTACCAGCAGATAACATTTCAAGACGGTCAATTCTGGCCATATTTCTGTGTGAATATTAATGATAACATTCTCAGATGTCACAGTCAGGTTTGTAAAGAAAGTATCTCTGTCAATATTATGAAAATCATATCAAAAAGAACATGCAATATTTCCTGTGTACTGCACATCATTTTCAGTCAGGATAACACAAACTATGTGAACAACCAATATGAATATATATCTTCTATATACTACTAAAACTCTCATCTTGTTTGTATGTATGTATGTTCCCGAAATACAGCCAAAACGGTACACGATAGCGCAAAAAATTTAGGGCCACCTAACTCACCATTGTCCTGAGGTGTGCAGTATCAAGTTTCATTCAAATCGGGCAACGAAATAAAATTATTTAAAAAATCAATTCCCGATTCAGTCAAGTACTCTTCAAGAGAATTTGATCAATGCAAACAACCTCAACGGTATAGTTCGCTGGAGCTATCTTTTTTTTTATTGAAATGGTTTTTTTCATCAACCACTGTTACAACGGGAACCCACGGGTTCACGGGTCATCTAGTATCACTTAAAATTAGTGAGATCAACACAAAGTAATAACGTGATATCCCAGGCGACATTGCAAAGTAAAATTTACATGTTACTCAAGTCTCTCTCTCTCTCTATCGAATGCAGCCCGTGGCTGCTGGTTGCATCATTGGTTGGGACATGGCTATGCCACTGATGCAGTGTCCCCCTTACCAGTACACTGGTGCTCACTTTGCCGACCTCAGAAGGATGACAGGCTGAGTCAACCTCATGGTGTATTTTAATTCAGCGGCCAACAGGACTTGAACTCAGGACCCCAGGATCCCAAGCCGCTACCCTAACCACTAAGCCAACACCAGGCATGTTACTCAAGTCTCTCTCTATCGAGTGCAGCCTGTGGCTGCTGGTTGCATCATTGGTTGGGACATGGCTATGCCACTGATGCAGTGTCCCCCTTACCAGTACACTGGTGCTCATTTTGCCGACCTCAGAAGGATGACAGGCTGAGTCAACCTCCTGGTGTATTTTAATTCAGCGGCCAACAGCGCTTTAACTCAGGACCCTAGGATCCCAAGCCGCCACCCTAACCACTAAGCGAACACCAGGCATGTTACTCAAGTATATTTATACAATGAAGTCATGTAAAATCCAATAAAATTCTACCAGTTTTCTTAATTAAATAATAAATAAACGAATAACATCTACACTGTTCATATTCCCCCAATGTCACATTTTTACATGATCATACAAATGTGTTGCAACACATTGCACTCTGTATAACACACAAAATTTTCACTTACATTATCTGCATCAAAGTATCGAGCCAGCACATTACTTTGAACTTCTGGGTGCTTGACAGACAAGAGGAGCTTTTTTATTGGATAATTTTGCATCATAAAGTCAACAGTCAAAGGATGGGTACACCATGTTACGAGCTTGTTTTGACTCTTGAGCAATGAAACATCTTCATCCACTTTTGTTTTGGAATGCATCTGTAGAACAAAACAATTGCATAATAATATTGTGAACCGCCCATTGGTTCATAAAACAATGGGTCATAATGAGCATCTTTGTTTGATGTGTTTATTGCTGGTTAATTAATTATTTTCATTACCTTCAAAAGCGTCTTCTTGGGTGTTTTACAATCCAGTAATATTTCCTTCACACCCTCCACGTTTTTAAGAATGGTGTTTATTTCATAATCCGAAATCACTTGTGAGCTCTCTATGTGCAAGTGTGAGTAACTCGAGAAAACCTCCTCCTCCTTGTGTTTCAATTTGAGATAACCCTTTGTATTGAGCCATGGAGAGTCGAGTCTCAAAGTACCTGCATAGACAAAGGTGCAAACATCATTATCATCATTGCATCCACTTGCTGATATTACTGTTGCCGTTGTTACTGCTACTACCTTTATCGCTCGTCGTTAGAAGGATAATGGAGCTGCCATAGCAATACCAAGGCAAAGAATACATGAAGTAGTTTGCTTTTACCTTTGCAGTGGTAATAGTGAGGGCAGGAATTATGAATTTTGCCAGGTTACTGCACACAATGGTCTACTCTTTGTGAAAGACACAGTGGGATATTTAACAGCCACCAACAACTAATACTGGCAGACAGAAGTTCAGCTAAATATGGCACCTGACAGATGGGGCACTCACTCATGCAAAAAAAACAAACTGACAAGCCGGTAGGCGACATGGGTGGTCGCTACATAATTACATACTAGTCATACAGTTCTTGACAGATCGGGCTGAAATTTTTTGACAAAGATGTTGATTATAGTGCGCATAAAAGCCTGGAAGCCGATTTTTGATTTTGAAAAAATACGTTTTTGAGGATTTTTCAAAAATTTCAAAGTCCCCTTACTAGGCAACGGTGGTGTCCATAGCACCGGTGCTCAAAAGCATACAACTAGATCCTGGTATGAACCTACCTGCCAAGTTTCATCAAAATTGGTTGATCCTCTGGCCTCCAGAGCTGTCCATTACATACAAACAAACATACGGACAGACGGTAAAACTGAGAATAAGGGTCGTCTTGCGACCACCCAAAACTCCCTACCACCAAAACACTTGGGTAGGGAATCAAACTTGGACTATGCAGCTGAAAAGCTAGCACATTATCTCTGAGCTGTCTTTATGACGACTACGACTACGACTATGACTACTAGTACTACTACTACTACTACTACTACTACTACTACTACTACTACTACTACTACTTGGAAAAATTAATATGTAAATATTAGCAACGGCCTATCAATACAAGGGGCAATCAATTTATTATGTTTGCAGTGAGTGTTTGGACTAGTGCTTAAGTAGTGCAAATGCAGGAAGAGAAAGCAGCTTGGATGAGTCGCAGAGGAATGCATTTCTATCGTTATAATGCATTAATTATGTCATGTAGATGACAAGGTGTAGGAACCCCTCTTTTGTGATATGTATATTCTCTCCTCCTATCTCTATCTCTCCCCCCCCTCATCTCTCTTCACCCTACCCCCCCACCCCCACCTCACCTATCTCACTCTCCAACACAATTCCTCCCTCTCAGAAGCCCAGCCAACGAAATGCAAACATTAATCATGTGTAGAGACAGAGTTGTGGCACCATGGAAAAGCTCATCTTGCCCGTCCTGGTGCGCCAGAGGATTAACCACATGGTTTCCAGCACTGCTATCATCCTCCCACCAGGAATGTGTCAGTCCTTCCATATTTCCTTCATATGTATGCTCGCTGTTAATTCCTTCTTTTGTTATTTCCTTGTGAGATTAATTAAATATGTACAGTTTCTGCCGTTTCTCAGATGTATGTTAAGCCGTCTGCCAGCATTAGTTGGTGGATGTTGAAGATCCCACAGTGTACTTTACGAAGAGTAGGTGAGTAATTGCCTGCACTATGGCCAAATTTTTTTTCCAAAATTCTTGCCCTGCCCTCACATTCCCCCTGTACCAAGGGAATGGAGTGAAAAGGGTCAACCCACAAGTTGGTCGCTACACCTCTTAAATGGGTATGCAGATTAGTAGTAGTAGTTGTTGTAATAGTAATAGTATTTCCTTGCCATTCCCAGACCTTTATTCATTTCTTACAGATCCGTGGCCATTGTGCGGAGGTAGTTCTAATCACAATTTTGAATTGTTAAGTGTATGTTCTGTTTCTCTTCCAATATGACCCATTGGATTTACAAAAAATTTGCTGAATATAGCCAACATGTCTTTAATCCCGATGTGGAGTTGCATCCGATTCACATCCAAAGATCGACCACTGCTTTGGATTGTGATTGAAGGAACGGTCTTAATTAAATAACTGGATGCTAAATGGCAAAGTGCTAAGACAGGTATGTTTCCTATGAAAAAATATGCTCAGATAATCTTTTCCTTGGCACTATAAAATCGCTCTCCTCATATTTCTCTTCAACGATGCCAAATTTCATTCTCATTTCACCAAATGCATGATTCTTCTGAATCGATGACACCCCACTAGGTCTTTCTTTCACATAAGTGAAAGCAGGAAGCACATTTGATTGCTGTCATTCCCCAAGTCTTCATTTGGTGCTACCTGCTCACACCAAACATTATAAAAGTACTTCTTATTCTTCTACTGGATTATAGTAAAATTGCTAGCCCTGAACCACCTTATGTTTATCGTCCTGTGAGATAGGATCAAGCTTCCCCGATCATTCATGATAATTACATGTTTTTATACACTTTACAAACTAACAATGTTAATTAATTAACTTTATTATGTTAATAGGAAATACTACTGATTAATTAATTTTTTGCTTTGTTTATTGAAATGAAACAAACTTTTTCTGAGCCGATTGCTTGATTTCCAAGTAAATCTCCGAGTTTATTGTTCTGCCATGCATTTTATTTTAAATCTTTTTTAATTCAAATATTCAATATTACTCAGGTTGTTTGAAAACAGGCAGGACTTGATATCAGCAGCAGTAATGAATTTCCTCACAACTTATAATTGGATGCAACTAAGGTTCCTGACTACTTGTTATCATTGGTCTGTAGATGAAAGGAACTGTTTTTACTCCCTTCTTTTGGAACATTGTGATCTTTGCTGATTTCCAGGCAGATGGTAGACAGCTAAAGGAAAATGACAGGCTGAAGAGAGCAGATAGAGCAGAAGCAAGAGCAACAGCACAGGATTTAAGTATATGGGCACTGATGCCGTGTGGATGTAAGCTCACACCTAGTTCCTAACACCTAGCTCGACTTCACGCTGTAGAAACCAAGGCTTTTAGGATCAATGGTATCTTCCACGATGAAGCTGAATTTTTGGGTCTCTCACTCTCTCACCAGAGGCAGGTTGGTGGTCTTTCTGTCTTCTCCTGTCTCCTCTCCAGCCATGCCTCCCCCTATCTGTCCCGCCTATATTTCCTCAAGGCACTCAAGATCCGCCAAAAAACCCCTTCCGGTGAAACTGCCAAAATCAAGAATCATTGTTCACCTTTACTCTTTCATTCCTCTTTTTTCCTGCCTCTGGAACAAACTTCCACACTCATTTCAATCCCACTCCTCCCTCCAGGTCTTCAAAACAGCTGTTCACCACTATCTCATATCTTCCCCCATCCAAAATCTTGATTTTTACTACCCCCATTAATCTCCTTCAAATTCGCTGTTCTCCTTCATGAGAGTCCCAGTGGTACCATCGTGTTTACCATGTGTGCCCCACTCCATTTCTCTCTCTTCCACAGATATCCTATTGTCTTTGTTCCCCACGATTTTGTGCTTCCCTCTCCTACCCCGTTATACCTTTCTGTGTATTAGCTATTGCACGAGCCTCGACTTGGTATACAAAAAAAAGCGAGCAAGACTTTCCCTGACCTTCTGCAGTGAGGAGAGAAAGTTCAACGTAAAGTGGGTATGAAGTAGATAAAATGTGGAGAGAAAAAAATATGTTGGGAATACCAGATTTGGAGGCAAACTCTGACTTGAGACATTCTGCCATATCTCAGAACGAAACAGTTCAAAGGTAAGTGTGCTCCCTCTGGAGCATCCTTTTAAATGTACAGCATTCTTATTATTATTGTGTTGAAATGAGTTGTATATTTTTATTGACTGGCTAAACTAATATGTAATTGTTTATATTATATTCACAGCAGCAAAATTAATTAACCCTTTACTCATCAGTTATATCCCAGGAAAAAAAAAACAGATAATACAGCAATACAATTAGAAGTCGAGCCGACTTCCTGATATAATTAATGAAGATACCAAACAAAGTAACAAAGGAGAAAGCATATTTCTTCAAATAAAGGTCAAACTATAACTTATCATAGAAGTAATTAAATAACTCTGCAGTTTGTGCACCCAAAACCACTCACTCAACATCACTTGGCATATAAGGTAATCTCCCGAATTAATGAAATTCACCTTACGGAAATTTACTATCATGCAAACGAAGAAGTACTGAGTAAAATTCATCTAATGGAAAGCAAAATTCACAACAGAAATTTGAGTCTAAAAACTTTTTTTCTCTCTTCATATGTTCTACATACACTACACAACCCAAGGGAAAAAGTATACAGTCCAGTATATGCACTTCAAGTCAACTTGCTTATTATAGGTGTCCTCAGGATAGATTTTGCAACAAATTAGTTGTACCATACATACTGTATTTGTATTGCCGTACAGATTTTCGACATTTGATATAACATTTGACTCTTGGAACCCATGCTTCACAATGTTCCAAATTTAACAACTTATGTCACCATTTGGGTTTAAATTGGAGAATGTTTGAAGTATTAACAATTCTCTATATATGGATACAAACAAATACAACATAATAGTGACCGAAGCTTTTCATGCTGCACTCTTCAGGGTAAGATCGCAGCAAGTGAAGGAGGAAGTGAAGGAGCGTGCTTCTATACGCAAGTCTCTATAAGGTAGACACTGATTGGTTCAATTCTAATGGCGTCACAGTTAATCCGAACACCCATTGGTAGACTCATCATCTTCACCTGAAGCTCCCATTGGCTGGAGTAGAGTTCATCAATGATTGATGTTTGCAACCGCATCCTGGAGAGAGAGGGTGGATGGGTTTCCCCCAAGTCCCATTCACAATTTGTTACCGTACTGACTTGAAAGTTTCGATGCTGAAAGAGACAGAGACCGTACAAATTCCTTTTGATGACATAATATTGGATCATAATCAAGGGAAGTACGGGAACAAATGGTGAATGGACCTTAGGGGAAACCCATCCCCTCTCTCTCCAGGATGCGGCTGCAAACATCAACCATTGGCGAACTCTGCTCCAGCCAATGGAAGCTCGAGGTGAAGATGATGAGTCGACCAATGGGCGTTCGGATTAAGCGTGACATCATCACGGTTGAACCAATCAGTGTCTACCTTATAGAGACTTGCGTATATAAGCACACGCCTTCATTTCCTCCTTCACTTGCTGCAATCTTACCCTGAAGAATGCAGCAAGAAAAGCTTCGGTCACTATTATGTCATGTTTGTTTGTATCCATATTGAAGTTCTGTAGTACCAAACATCTGTTTATTAATTCTCTATATCGTGAATAATTAAATAAATGCACATTAGGATCCATGAAGTAAATAATTTTAAAGTTTTGCTTTCTCACATTCTTAAGTGTTATCATCAGATGCATGGGTGTCCTAGCTATAAAATTATGTATGGATGGTTTATAAAGAGCACCCCTTCCCCCACCCCCTCGCATCCCCTTCCGCTCAATACCGGAGGGAACTTACATGGTTGGGATTTCACTCCCGAACACATACACAATATTACAGTAATAGTTAAGAGTATAAATTAATGTACAGAGTATTGTTATAGATTCTGTTGCCTTATGAAGTGTATTTGTTACATACTACAGTTAAGATTTTGTTCTGTAGAAACATATCTCCACTGATATAATGGGAATATATGGGAAAATTGGTTTTGATTTACGGAAATTCACCTCACAGAAATAATTTGCAGAACGTAATCCTTCCGTAAAGCAAGGAATTACCATATGAATGTCACAAAGGATGACAATCACAAAAAAAAACACCATACTGTGTGTCTTGCTTTAAATTTTACTGATATCAAGTTATTAGTTGGGCATTTTGGTTATGGTCATCTGAGTTACAGCAATAAAGCTTTTTATTGATTTTATATGTACATAAAAGTAAAAAGCATCAAAAGTAAACTTGGATGAGTTAAAGCACAATTAATCGTGAGAATATTTTGAAAAATTAACAACTTTGCTGATATAAAGTGTCAGTTTCAATAATTACCATTCCAGAACCACATTGGATTTGCAGACATCTCATACACTTGCAGTGATGCATTGAACACATGCTTGGAATTGAAAACAACTTTTATAGATGTGTTAATGCTGTATGAATTTCCCAGGGCATGAGCATGCTTCAGTGAGGTGTGAACATCCAGATTTCTTGGTGGATAATGCAGGTGCCACTGGAAAAATAAAATTTCACAATATTTTTTTAATACACCAATACTCAATTTCTTGAGGTTACATTTGTTTATTATTGACAAAGCTTCATATAATCTTACCTGTATAATGTAATCTGTATCTCCATTAAAGCTGGTTCGATTTTTGAATTTTTGATTGAAAAACAGGCGGTGTTTGTTTCCTTTCTCTTTCCACTTCTCTCCAGAGCTGAACTCCATTTTAGTAGAGGTGCTGATCCTTTTGGTGTAATGCTGAATGTTAAGCTTGAAAATTATGAAAATAGAAATGTATCAAAAGCAACATAGTCAAGCCAAATCTTAATCTAAAACTTTTTTTTATATGTCTGCATATTAAAGTTAAAACATGTTTGAAATGAAGAGCAATCAAAATGTTAAGAAACCACGTTTCTGAACGAAAATTATTCGACCTTGAATTATAGAACAATGAATACCAGCATCCAGGATTATGCACTGACTACATTTTAATTTGTATTCATGACATTGCAATGTACATTTGAAAATAATTCCAGTGGACTTGCAATTTGTTTTACAATATCATCATAATTGTGTGGATTATGCTGTCTGAAAAGATTGCTTAAATTTGTAAAGTTGCAAAGTGATTAATCAATGACAGAGATGTAAGATTTTAACAATTGCTAAAAAGCAATAAAGCAATAGACCTGGGAGCACAAAAGTGGGCAGGCACCAATTTTAAAGAATTCTGTAAAAGTTAAACAAATTTATCTCAATACATTGATAAATTTGTTTACCTTTGCAAACAATCACATAAATGCTTTCTTCAATATTTTAACATTTTGTTTTGGAATGCTATTTATAACTACAGGATCTCATGTGCAAGATAAATAATTAGAATAAGCCTCTCCTCCTCCTTCATATGCAGCACAAGGCTGCGGGTAAAATCATCGGCTGAGGACGCGGCTCTGCCGTGATGCAATGCCCCTATTGCCAGTACACACTGGTACTCATTTCGCTGATCTCGGAATGATGACAAGCTGAGTCAACCCAACCTCGAAAGGATGACAGGCAGAGTTAATTCTGTTGAAAATGTGCTGTATATTTGAGCATTTTGAAGCAAAAATTTTTCACTCAGCTGCTTTTCATTTTCTTTTTAACATGCACCAACACCAATCAGATTCTCAGTACTTTTCAATTATTCTTATTCTGCCACATTTTAGTTGCATACGCATGATTTATTGGGAGGTTTTGGAGGATTGATCTATGTCAGATAGAGAAATGAAGGAGATAGTGGGAGGTTGAACTTGAAATAGCAGCCAAATCAAGCAGTTACATTGTATAAATTCAGGAATTATTATTTAGTTAAACAATACAGTTATTATCAACAAATGCAATTTCATTTCTGGGTCCCTTCTGGAATTCTGATCCATGGGAAAATGTACCAGTTCCCACCTCACTCCAAATGTCTTGAAGACAAGGTGAGGATGACCTCTTTACAAATCGTTCTCAGTTATATACACTTCCACCAGATCTAATTGCACTCTGACTCATCTTCACAAAAGCTGCTCAAATTTCATTCCAACAAAACCTAGCTCAAAGAAATACTAACCAAAAAGCATTGTAGAGTCAGTCTTCAAAGGGCAGCAGTACACCTGCCAGGACTTCTTCCTGCATTTTTATTTTTGTATATATTGTCATGGCTCATGGAAAAGCGAGAGCATAAGTGAATGGAACAAAATGGAAAGGGGGAATACATCAACAGCAAAATGGAGGTGAGAGAGTGAAATCAAAGTGAGGGGGAGTAGGACACATTGGTGAAGAAGCTACAAACATGCTGAACACACAGAAAGAAGGGGAAAGCATGGATGAAACAGAAAAGGAACAAATGAACTGACAACTAACAAACAAAACGAGGCTATGGAGAGGAGAGGAGGGATCACAATAACCTGGAAAAGGGGGAGTGCTTGGGAATGGGGTCATTTGGGATAAAAGTGGGCACGATTATAGATGGGGGATGACTTGAGGTTGTGGTGAACAGCTGTCTTGAAGCCCTGGAGGGAAAAATGGGACTGAACAGACTGGAGAAGTTGGTTCCACAGGTGAGAGAAAAGAGGAAAAATTGAGTGGAGGTGAGTATTGAGCCTGGATTTTGGAAGTTTAACAAGAAGAGGCTTACTTGCAGACGATGTGCAGCTGGTAGAAACCTGGGAGGGAAAGAGCCAAGAGAGGGCCGAGGATGCAGGACCAAAAAGGAGGTGTTAGAATACAGGGGCTACCAACCTGTCTGCAATGCGACAGTAACAGGCCGAAACACTCAGCTTTGTCACCAGATCCCAGAGCATTCAATGGTATGAAGAAAGGCAAGGTGCGAGAGGTGCCAGCCTAAAAGGGAGAGCAGTACTCCATCGAGTTGGGGATGAAGGCCTTGCAGATTGTCAAAAGTTCAGATTGACAAAGGAAAGATCTATTATGACTGAGGATGCCCAGTTGATGGCTGGCTTTGGAGACCATCTTGGAAAAATGGTCTGCCCCAATAAATATCATGGCTGATCGTGAGTCCTCAAAATATGAGTGACTCAACCTCTTCAAGTGGTTTCTTTAGGAAGTAGATGGGAGGGTTTGTCAGACAGTCCTTTCAGAGAGACAGGGTGAGTGAGTGTGTGGGATTTTCTGGGTTGAAAAACATATTCCAAGTGTTGGACCAGCTCCTGATTCAATTAAGGACTGCCGAGAGGAAAGTGGCTGCTACCTGCCTGTCTGAAAGATAAGAGATGCTGCAGCAGAGGATAGAATCATCAGCAAAGAGATATACAAAATTTTCCAGGTAATTAGAAAGATCAATGATGAAGATGAGGAACAAGACTGGGCCCAAAAGACTGTGTTGGGGGTACTGCAACCTTGACTGTGAGAGGGGATGAGAGGATCCCATTAAGAACTACTGTACATGGTGACTGCAGGAGTGGAGGGTGGAATGAGAGGAGGTGGCCAATGATGTCATAAACAGATAATTTTGAGATCACAGTGGGGTGCCAGACTGCATAAAATGCTCGAGATATGTCAAGAGAGACAGCCCTGATTTAATGTCTGACATTGATGGCTTCCATCCATTGTTGGAAGAGTAGAAGCAACATGTCCAGGATATAATGAGTGGGTCTGAAACCAAACTGATGATCTGAGATCAGGCCATTGTAGAAAAGTAAGGATTTGTTGTCAAATGCAATGCTTGTAATTGGAAGCAGGCCCATGGGCCTGTGGTTGAGAGGATCCGTTTTAGCACCATGTTTGTGTATTGCAATAATGTTGACTAACTTCCAAGCAGACAGAAATTTACCCAGAGAGAATAATTGAGAGAACAGAGCAGAAAGAGGATGAGCAAGAGCAGCAGAGCAGGTTTTTAGGACACATGCACTGATGTTGTCTGGGCCTGTTGCAGAATCAGAGTCGACGTTTTCCAGAAACCTCTCCACCTTCTCGGGTGTGCATAACACAGGACCCATGGAGCAGTTGGGTATGAGAGGGTAGAGTGGGTATCGGGCGAGAGTGAGGAGTTGGGTACACAATATCTGGAAGAATACACAGAATTGAGGTATTCGGCCTCTTCACGAGCAGTCAGCTGTGCTGCCATTTCAAGTGAGGGAAAGGATGGAGGGGGAGCATATAACAGAGACAGACATATTTAACAAAGCACCATTTGACAAAGACATATTTGACAGTGACAAAGCACCACCACATATTTGAAGAACTAGGAGACAGGTTTGAGAGTTCAGCCTTGAGGTTCACCAGATGTCGTTTTCTGGCTTTCCTGAGAGTGGACACACACTTGTTCCAGACATTGTGAAATTATCTGAGGTTGCTGTCAGTCAGATTTGCCTTCCAGGAAGAGAAAGCTAGTTGTTTGAAGGCAACTGCCTCGCCAAAGGATGCTGTGTGCCAGGGGCGAAAGAATGAGTATGATAACTGCAGACAAGATGGTATAAATATGCACATAAGGTAAAGCAAGTTTGTGTGAAAGGATTCCCAGGAAGTATTTATATCAGGAGAGGTGGAAATGAAGGACCAGTCTTGAATGATCAGACAGCCTGCAGTCGGCAGTATTGAGGCAGCTCCCTGACAATAGCCAAAGAGATGTTGAATCTCACAATCACAGTGTCAGATTAACCATTTGGAGCAGGAGAGGAACAGGAGACATTAGTCGGAAATTCATCATTATGAAGTCACAAATGGAGGACATGCCACCGAGAGAAATCCAGGTCAGAAAGTATACTGATTTGGTGAGGCCCATGGAGTCACAGAAGTCCTCAACTGCAATGCCAAGGCTAGTTGAAGAGGTACCAACACCCAGCCAAATGGCATGGTAACAGTTGAAATCCCCACATATGAGGAAGAAAGATTTAGGGTGGGTGGTTATAAGATAGTCCTTGTTGGCAGAGAGGAGATGTAAATGGAAGTATTGCTGTTAGAAGGGTGGTACAGCCCACAGACAAGCAAGAGGTGTTAATTTGCAAATGGAAAAGTGCAACCAAAGGTACTCCTGGCGGTTAGGAGAGCGAAGGGTAGTACACAGACAGTGGGAAATGACGCTCTTGACATAAACTGCAACTCCATCACTGAAGTAGTATTCTGATTATGCACCCATTCAACCGGAAAAGACAATCTTCGGGAAGAGGCACAGAGGAATTTGGGGATATCCTGTTGGAGGAAGGATTCTGTTTGGCCAATAATATCGGGTTTATCAGGGGCAGCTTGGATTGAGAGATCTGTCAAATTTGAATGAAGATCTTGGATGTTTGAGGTCAATAGAGTTGGGGATGGGGGAGGAGGTGCAGTTGGCACGAGTAGGAAAGAGGGGAGGAGTTGAGGGAGCATGGAGAGGGGGAGGGGTGGATGTGGAATGGGGCATAAGGTGAGCCTGGAGGGGGTGGGATGCTGGAGAAGCAGAGAGGAGGTGGGACATTGGAGAAGCAGAGAGGGTGTGGGACGAATCACAGCAGTGTCCTTATAGCACAAAATCTACAGCGCAAAATATGCGAACAACATTTTTAATGACACAATGAAGCATTTAAAATTGATAAAGTTATCCATTGGGTTGTAATCACACAAACTCTGCAGTACATTTACCCCTGACATAATGATGTATTGTGTCTTAACAAATGAAAGATTTGCAACAGTTCGTAATATACAAGAAAAACTTTGCATATATGGGTATATTTATATTTCTTTCTTTCTTAAAAAAATTTGATTGGTATTCACCTTGAATTATTGTAGTTTATTAAATAAATTTTGCTTGGGGGGGGGGGGGCTGATAAAGCCTGACAATCAGTGAGTATTTCTTGACTTTTCATTCTACCAGCGTGCATACGACGTGTCTCCAAAGTGTGGTATTATTTTTCTAAAACTCTTATAAAATGTTTCTTTCCTGAATAAATTGGCATGACAGCAAAATTTTAAAAAGAAGTGAAACTCTATTGTGATGATGATTGTGATGTACCGTATTACATTCAATCATAATTGAAAGTGAGGATTCGATATTTTAACATCTTTTACTCAACAACTGTTTTTTCCTCTACATTTGCGAGGCTCATGGAAGAGCAGGGTTAAGTTGACAGTAGCGTAGCGGGTTTCTTTCGTGCATTATTTTACCTTGTGGGAGATGTCTTGCTTTTGACTGCAATAGAAGTTGTGTTTCAATAGCAGATTCGGTGGCTGACTCAACAGACCTAGTTTCAACTTTTCCTCCATCTGACACTCATGTGGAAGATTTTTTGCTTCTCCTTAATAAATAAATAAAAATACAATTTAGTGTAAAAGAGTGAGCAACACAATAAATTGTTGAATTTTTTTTCAGTGTTATTGACATGTTATATAAAATTTGCTTACCAAATAATCCATACTTGATTCTGAGACCAGAAGTCCAAAGTTGTCGGTGTTGCTGTAAATATCCTTTGGTCTCCGTGCCAAAAACATTTGGCACATTGATGTTCATCTCACCAGAGTAATGTTCAGTATTACTTGGAGAACGTCGTGCCCGACTTCCTGTTTTTTTGTCTTGCTGAAGTTTAACTGCCAGATAAGAGAGGGACATGTGCATTAAATAACATCTCCTGCTAAGACTCTGCCCGAACTCAACCCTCAACTCTTTTTATTATGTGAGTTGTCGCCTACCTTTCCTACTGCACCCTTTGTCACCTATTCTCACTTTCCCAAAATCTCACCTTGCCCATGCTCCATTTTCAGTACAATGTCAAATCTTCCTTCGGCTACACAATGCCCACTGCTATGTCAAAAGTGGGTATTGTTGCTCACCCACCTTTCAGAGAAGCTGGTTCATCGAATATGTTCTCTAGGGAGCTCACGATGACCAGGCGCTTTCCTGGTATGTGGGTATAATTGGCCAAAAGCATTAATGGAGGTGACTTGGGGCTGAACTGTAACTTGGCAAGGCACTTCAATCTCGTGTACTCATCTTTGATAGTTGACAGGATAACTCCCTATGTTAAACAAAAACAATTTATGTCATATTAGCAAGGCAATATAACTGTTCATTCAAAGAAAATCAATTCGTTTCCATGCAGAGATTGAAGCTCATGAAAGAGCAAGATGAGAAAGGGGAAAAGGTCAACAATTAGTTATTATAAGGAGGAAGGGCCAGTTTGAAAAATGACATAGAGACAGAAAATATCAGTGAAAAGATTAGGCAGCTGGCAGAAAAAATGGGGGCAGGATTAATAACAAAATGTAAGATGATGGGCAGGTAAGGTTGAAAGAATGAGATGGTGATAACATCAGATGGCTGCTATTTTAAAGGAGTGGAAAAAAGAGAAGAAGAGGATAAACTCATTCCATAGACAAAATAAGATATGGTGGGGGGCGAGGGGGATGACAAAGGATTGTAGGTGAGCATAGAAAATAGACCTAAGGAGGATAACAAAGAGGAGTGGGTTACTGGGTAAATGTGTGTGACCAGTGGCACTTGAATGGAATAAAGACAAAAAGGGGGAGGGGGAAAGTTCATTTGCGGGAGGGGGAAAGTTCATGAAAATATTAAAGTGCTCTGCCTCAGCCTCCTGCTTAGACATCAATGAGTCCTAGGACCGGAGACTCCACTACTTCCAGGTAAAATATATGATAAGGAACTTCAGTCCATAAACAGTTGGAATACTATATAATACAGTGGGTATAAACACCATGCACTCTGTTAAAACTGGGAAAGCCTAAGAAAAGACCTCTCAACAAATCATTTCAAGGCTGTGTCTGACCCTGTAGGCTGGTATGAAGCTATTACAAGTATTAAGAGATACTGCAATGAATAGTTTAATGAAGGAGATGAAAAATCTAGACATGAGCTTGAGGTTGCTTCTTGAAGTAGACTGAAGGGTTTGCCCATCAATATTTGTTCAATGATTGAAGTGAGGATGTTGGACAGAAGGTTACATTGCTGGACATGTTCTAGTTCCTTATTTTTAACCAGGTCAACAGACAAATATGGAGCAGTGGACTTCCTGTCACATTGTACGACAACTGCATGCATCAGGCAGAATCAGCCACAAAGTGGCACAAAATATTTTGCAAGGTAGCAGAGAGGGTAGGTATCATATTGGAGAAAATATATATATATATATATATATATATATATATATATATATATATATATATATATATACATACATACATATATATATATACATATATACATATATATATATACATATATATATAAATATATACATACATATATATATGTATGTATATAAGCCTGGTGTTGGCGCAGTGGTTCGGGCAGCGGCTTGGGATCCAAAAGGTCCTGAGTTCAAACCCCGTTGAGCCACTGAATTAATACACCAGGGGGTTGACTCAGCCTGTCATCCTTCCGAGGTCGGCGAAATGAGTACCAGTATACTGGGCCGGTGTATACCCTGGTTAAAATAGGTGTACCATATCCCTGTGTCCTAAGAGGCGACCAGGGTTGCGTCAGGAAGGGCATCCGGCGTAAAACATGTGCCAAATCTCTATGCGGATCATACGGATGATCCGCTGTGGCGACCCCTAACGGGAGCAGCTGAAAGAAGAAGAAGAAGAAATATATATATATATATATATATATATATATATATATATATATATATATATATATATATATATGTATATATACACATCAGGTCAGGTATGGGAGCATGTGCCAGAACAGCACGTCGCTGCGTCCACTTTCCGCCGGTACTCCAGGGGCCTCCGTCTGGCCATCCCCCAGGCAGATGCCAGGCCCATCCCCATCTCCTTGAGATGATGGTCAACCTGTTGCAACCATGAGGCATGTGGTCGACCCACTGACCTCCTCCACTCATGAGACTCCCTCGCTGAGAGAATCTGGTGAGCAGGATCAGCGTCAGGAAAACGAGCCACATGTCCATACAGCCGCAACTGACGCTCATGGACTATGCAGGTAACAAATCTCATCCGAGTCTCTCTCAGCAACCGCTCGTTGGACACAAAATCCGACCAGCGATAGCCAAGGATTCTCCGAAGAGACCTGGTACCAAAGGAATTAAGTCTCCGTCTCAGATCCTTGGTCAGAGTCCAGGTCTCGCACCCATAGAGCAAGACTGGAAGTACCAAGGACATGAAGACTCGGACTTTCGTCCTCCCGCACAGGTACCGGCAGCGTCACACCCCATGATCCAGTGAATCCATGACTCCCCAGGCCCGACCCAGACGTCTATTGACCTCTGACTCGCAGCCAGCAGAGACATGAATATCACTGCCAAGGTAAGTGAATCTCTCCACGACCTCAACATCCTCACCACAAACAGACACAGACAGGACAGCAGCATCCAAGATGTCACCGAAAGCCTGGATCTTAGTTTTGACCCAAGAAACCCATAATCCCAACGGCTCCAACTCCTCATTCAGCACCTCGAGGGCCCCCAAGAGGATGTCTAAAGTCTCCGCAAAGATGACTGCATCATCTGCAAAGTCAAGGTCCGAGATCTTGACATTCCCAAATGACGCACCGCAACTTGATCTCTCCGACATCCTCCCTAGAATCCAGTCCATACAAGTGCTGAAAAGTGTGGGGGCAAGTACACATCCCTGACGAACTCCAGTAACAACTGGAAATAAGTCAGAGATGGTACCACCACACTTCACAGCACTCTCAGTACCAGAGTAGAGTTCAGACATCAGATCGATCAGTTTTGGTGGCACCCCACGAAGACCAAGAATCCTCCAGAGGACATCCCGATTCACTGAATCGAACGCTTTACAGAGATCAACATAGGCTGCAAGCAGCCCCTGCCGAAACTCTCGTCTGCGTTCGGTGAGGACACGAAGTGCAAGGATACGGTCAATCGTTGACCTCTTTGGTGTAAAGCCTGACTGCTCTGGACGCTGGTGCTCAAGCAGATGGTGGCGAACCCTATCGAGAATTATCCGAGCAAAGACCTTGCCCGGCACTGAGAGCAGCGTCACACCTCGGTAGTTGTTGCAGTCTTGGCGATCACCCTTCCCTTTCCAGAGGGGGACAACAAGGCCCCTCTTCCAGTCAGTTGGGATGATGCCTGTGTTCCAGGCAGAGCACAAAACTGCATGCAACGACACGAGTGCAGCATTTCCACCAGCCTTGAGAAGTTTGGCATGGATGCCACAGATCCCTGGAGCTTTGCAGTGTTTCAACTGGTTCACCGCAGCCCGTGTTTCCACAAGCGTAGGTGGACCACAGTTGATTCGAGGGTCAGCAACAGGGATTGTAACACCCTTGACGTCCAACTCGACAGTTGGGGGATCAGCCTGGTACAACCGCTCAAAGTAACCGGCCCAGCGGGCCTTCACTTCAGACTCCTCTGTCAAGAGCCTACCACTCTCTGCTCGAACTGTAGTGCTCCGAGGGATGGGCTTGGATGAACGTAATGCGGGAATTCCCCTGTAAGCGAGACGAGAATCACCTGTCCACAGGTGATGCTCTACCCCCTCACAGATTCCTCGCACATAGGCCTCCTTGTCCACCCTCAGTGCACGTACAGTTTTACGCCACAGCTCCCTGAACAGCTCAGCTCTGCCATTCAGCCTGGCCCTGCGACTCTGGTCAATGGTATCCAGTGTCCCTTGAGAGACAAAATTCTTCTTTGCCCTGCGGTGAGCTCCAAGGCATCCACCGGCAACATCAAGGACGGTGGTCTTGAAGGCGCTCCACAACTCTTCAGGACCCCCCAAAGCACCCAGACCCCCCAAGTGTCCACTCAGCCTGTTCGCAAACTCCTCAGCTACTCTCTCATCCCTGAGCTTGGCAACATCCAGCCTCGGCTGGGATGGTACCATTCTCCAGGATTTAAGGTGCAGCTTTAGAGTTGCTACAACAAGCCTGTGGTCAGTATTGAGGAACTGAGCACTCTGGTAGACCCTGCAGTTCTGGATCATCCTCCAACGACCGTCAATGAGGACATGGTCAATCTCCTTTGCCACACCGCCAGCGTTGGAATACCAAGTCCAGCGATGAGTTTGTGGATGCTGAAACCATGAACCAGCCACCCTAAGTCCATGACTTCTTGCAAAGTCAAGGAACTTAGTGCCATTCTGGTTCATAGTTCCTGACCAATGGGGACCAACACACACCTCATAACCCTCCCTATCAGTTCCAGTCGATGCATTGAAATCCCCCAAGACTAGAAGTGTATCTCATCTGGGGCACTGATCAACCACAGACTCGAGTGTGGCGTAGAATGCATCCTTCACGGTGAGATCACTCGCCTCAGTCGGAGCATAAACAGAGACCAGGGAAATGACACCTAAGGAGTGACGAATCCTTAATCTCATAATACGCTCGTTGACCGGTGTTACCTCAATTATCATTGGGGTCAGCTTATTGGACACAGCTACAGCAACTCCTTGGATATGGTAACCATCAGAGCGACCAGACCAATAGTAGGTGTAACCACCCACCATTATCTCGCCGCAATCCGGTCTCCGAACCTCAGAGAGAGCTGCAATCCCGATGTCCAAACGCTTGAGCTCAGATGATAACAGAGACAGGTGATCATCCTCTCTTAGGGATAGGACATTCCAGGCACCCACCCGAAGGGACCGCCTCAGGTTAACCCAAGGAGACCGCCGTCTGGTGGACGACACCTCAGCACCACTCCGACACACTCTCCCACAATCTGACCCAGGGATGTTACCCCGTGGTTTCCCTTCTATCAAAGATTGGGGGTCCCGAAGGCTTTGCCCCAATCCCGTCATCCGGTGAGCTGCCCTGCGAAGGGAAGCTGCGCAGGAGGTACTCCCACGGAGTGGGTTTTCAGATTTTTTTGCGTTTTTGCGTTTTGCGGAATGAAGGGTTTTACGGTGGCCGGAGTGCAAATCCTGCCACCAACCTCCTAATAAGAAGTGACCCAACTGCAGGAGGACGTCCGCAGACACAGTTGGGCACTAGATATGGATGGCCGTTGGCTCACAAGGAGCTCCTCCGCCCTTTGACAGGTTTTGTTTTTAATCCTGCTGGGTGTCCATATCCAAACACCCTCCTCACCAGAAAACCTGGTGGGGGAGACGGTTTAGTCACCGACAACCCGACCATGGAACAGGTTAGTACAGGTTTACATGGTACCTGTAGCAGGTCACAGATCGAACCTGACCTGACAATGGTCAGGTTGTATATATATGTATGTATATATATATATATATATATATATATATATATATATATATATATATATATATATATATATATATATATATATATACATATATATATATATATATACATACATACATACATATACATATATATATATATATATATATATATATATATATACATACGTATATATAAATACATATATATACACATACATACGTATATATACACATACATACATACATACGTATATATACACATACATACATACATATATATATATATACATATATATATATATATATATATATATATATACATACATACATACATATATACATATACACATACATATATACATATACACATACATATATATATATATATATATATATATATATATATATATATATATATACATATACATATATATTAATAAGGATGGAAATATTAATTGTGGAATATAGTTTACAATATCGTTTTATAGAAAGTATTGACATTGGATGTGGTTTGTATATTGTGAGAACCATGTCTTAGAATTGTGGGTGTGAACCAGTGAAAAAAAAAAGAGGGAATTATCTGATGTTGTCACTTTATCCCTGTGGGAAATTCCATAACCTGGAAAAGATTAATTGGGAAACAAGTGTTGCATCATCAATGTTGTAGTTCTGCAAATCATGTGGGAAGTATCATCACAGCATGGTTGATATGTCAGTTATCAGAATGAACACAAAAACATTGTTGTACACACATGCTGTGATGTATATTAAAGAAAGTCCAACAGAGTGGAGTCAAGGGGAAGGTAAGTATGAATGGTGGGGTGAGATGTGGTACCAGCAGCAGAAAGAAAGAAAAATAGAGAGGGCTTCATCAAGTGAAAGTGTTTTGCGAAATCATGACATCAAAAACGAACCTTCATAAAGTATGCATCTTCATCCAACATAACCGCCAAATCTGCTGTTTTCTTTTGTGCATAATTATGAACATCACCTGAAAATAGTGCAAGCAGAGATCTCATATTAATTAGCCCCCATTGGACTTAGTCTGAAATGGTGGCTGACAGACTGGGTCTCATGCGTCTGTCTATGCATCTGTGCATACGTCCGTCCACAGCCATATCTCGGATATGGATCGACTGATTTTGTTCAAACTTTGCAAAATAATGATTGATGATACATAACGGTATACATAAGCATATCTTCTTGTTTTTTTTTCGAGAAAAGATCAAAGATAGCCAACCGACAGCCATTTTAGTTGTAAAAAAACCCCCGATGTTGAACACGTCCTCAAACATTTCTTGGACGTGCATTTTCCGATCTTGTTCAAACTTGGCACACAGATAATGAATGATGACTTACATGTCATTTTTTTTGATATCAGATCCAAGATGACCGACTGGTGACCATTTCATGACAAACATGTCCCCATTTCTTGAACATACATGGTCCGATTTTGTTCAAACTTGGAAAAAGTATAGTACATGATGGCATACACGTGCAACTCACTTTACTTTGTGATCTGATCAAAGATGGCCAAGTTGTGGCCATTTAAGTTGTAACAAACACAACATTGAACACGTCCTCAACCATTTGTCAAACATGCCTTGTTCAATCTTTGAACAATCTTTGAACAATACCAGTCTTGTTCAAACTTGACACACATATAATGAATGATGGCCTACTTATGCATGTCTTTTTTTTTTGAGATCAGATCCAAGATGGCCAACTGTTGGCCATGTTGTTACTTATGCCATTTTTTCCCAATTGTATGCAATCTTACATGTCACATGACCACTCAAGTCAGTTCCGCATCCACATAAAACCTGTAAATATGGGCAAGCCCTTCAACTCCGTACAGCAAAATTATTAAAACCATGGGGGCTATTACATTTTATGTCTTTTCTCCTTGTTCATATATGTTCTGATAGGAAAAATATAATGAAATGAAAAGTATATTCAAAATAATTTAAACAGTAAAACTCTGCAAAATATTTCAGTTCTACAAAAATAAAAACGATTCAATCATTACACTTAAATTTAACTATTTTTACCAATTTAATATTGGTCATAATTATCAAAACTTGAGAAAAGGGACAATGAAAGATTGAACAGAAATGAGCTTTCCAACTCCAACAAAGTAAAACAATATTTTAGAGGTTGAGGATATCTGTCATAAAACTACAAGTTCAAAAGCAGAATGCTTAATATCTACAAAAAAAAGAGTGGTTGGCATTAAAAAAAAAACACTATGTATTTGGCTGTAAATCTTGACAAGCCAATGAAAGGGTCAAATTGGGTTCTCAAAGTAGTTTTTTTAAAAGGTGACAATGTAGTAAATATTATAAGCAATGATAAATGCTTAAGTTTTATACCAGCACAATTATATCCAGGAAATAATTAGCTACAGACCTGTTCCAACCATTGAATGAAGAGGAGACATTGTAATATTTCCATGTCAATGTATTGTTTTTATAAGTGAACATAAGTATCTTCAGTCCATGTCCTTCATTGTGGTGGCCATTTTAGCACGTTAAGCCACCATCCCATCTCCTGATAGGCGAGAAAGTCCCTCACAAGTCAAGAAAGCAGCGACTTATTCACTAAGCTGCCATGAGCAGAGATAAAATGGAGATTTGGAATGCTGCCTCACACAGTCACGACCGAGAAAGACATCAGTGAGACTAGGAACAAAGAGCTTGGACTTTAGCTATAAGAGAAGAAGAGAGAGGTTAGGGAATGGGGCCCTTTTGGATTTCAAGAAGCAATGAAAGCCATTTCTGGGACTCTCTTTTTGTGATCTCATTGTCATGGAAGGGCTTCAGGAGTGTTCCACCATGGCCAGGAATACAACCTTCTGATCTGAGGCATATCTCAATTTGAAGCAGAACCTTCTTGAGTCAGAGCACCAAATTGGCTTGCATGGTGATTGGGTGTGCTTCATCAAGGCCTGTGCTCTGCTGAAGCAGAGCAAGAGGTCCACAGTTCTGCTATGGATATTTTTCTGAGGCTGTGATAAGAGCTGGCCACTGTGGAAAATAAAATAAAATAATAACGATAAAGTTAAAACTTACTATGCCAGGGAGATTTAATAAATAATGTTTAAATGCTTTGACAATGACATTTGTCTAATTGAATCTTGAATTTGGGCAACATCTGCAAGCCTTACCTCGTTTTCAAAACACGAGTTTCATTGACTCTGCCTTCTCATTGTGTTGCAAAGTTAGTATAAACACGAGTCTCATTGACTCTGCCTTCTCATTGTGTTGCAAAGTTAGTATAAACACGAGTCTCATTGACTCTGCCTTTTCATTGTGTTGCAAAGTTAGTATAAACACGAGTCTCATTGACTCTGCCTCCTCATTGTATTGCAAAGTTATATCTCATCTAGATTGTAAAACAGGAATCTCATCAGCCTGCAAAAGCTATGGACTTCTCATTGTGTTGCAAAGCTATACCTCATCTGTTTAAACAGAAGCTCCACCGGCCTGCTGAGGTCATAGTGGGGCAACTTAGCATAACAATTGTGCATTTTGTGAGGAAAGCACCAAATTTGGCACATTAGTAGCCTAACATATTATGAACAGATATGGATATTGGGCCATCTCAAATTCAGCCGCTGATGGTTGTGGCAGCCATTTTCCACTGCCATCAAAAATTTGAGATGGCCTAATATCCAAATCTGTTCATAATATGATAGGCTACTAATGTGCCAAATTTGGTGCTTTCCTCACAAAATGCACAATTGTTAAGCTCAATTTAGCTAAGTTGCCCCACTATCATATACCTTGTGCAAATGCTCATCTTGCAGATGTAAATGAATGTTTCCCTGTCCACGCATACCCTGAAGCAAAGCACACATTTCTTCTCACTATATCTTGTGACTCACTTGATCTATTGTGTATACAATTGTTTTTCCTCTTTTCTATGAAGGACTTTTGTTTAACAAAGCTTTCTTGTAGTCTGGTATTGATGAACCAGTACACTTTGATGCTTTGCCCCTCCCTATTTCCAATCATATAAAAGACCATGTATCTGAGCTCAGTCAGAGATGTTATTGTAGACTTGAGATAAGCCTTCTCTCCACAGGTATGTTACACAATAAACGATCTATTAGACTGTAAAGAGTTTTCTATTCCGTGTAAAATTTCCACCACACCACACAGGTTGCCTGCTTGGGTGAATGCAATCTCAGAAAGACAAAGACATTTATATTCCATCCAATTGTGTGCCACAGGGTGTGATCCTTGATGCACACTTGGCATTCACCCTCACAGAGATGAAAGGTGCTTACATATCCATAAGGAGAAAGACAAGGCCATTAAACAAAATGCCTGCAGCAAGGATAATGAGACCTTAAAGGTTCTCCTTAATATGCATCTTAAATATCATTTTTTCTGCTTCAATGTTTTAAGCATTTCACTCTGCATAAAGAGCTAATGGTATAGCCCAAATTCAAGCTAATTGCATGCTCTATGGGGGTAAAGTTTAATCGTTTATAACGTGTGTATTTCATGCTGCAGTATAATTTGGTAACAGTAATTATGAATTAAAGATGTGATTTATGCAGATGTAATACATGAACAGCTTATGTTGGTACATACATAAGGTGTTAACAGACAACCACGATGATGCAAGTTTCTTTTAAATGACTGTGGGAATGCAATTACTGTGTAAATGTAAATGACTGTGTGATTGTATAACAGGTCATTGCTGAGGTCAAGTGGACTCTGGCCCTAACTTATGACAGACTTAGGAAAAAAACTCGAGAGAAAAAGTTTTTTTTTTTTTAAACCGTAAGTAAGCTTATATAAAATATAATCACAGTTTGAGAAATAAAATAATCTTCAAATTTGTTTATTAATTCGTTTGTAATATTGGGTTTCCTGTGCATGCAGCCAACAGGGGAAGCTAAACGAGAGAGGGGGAAAGGGTGAGAGAGAGAGAGAGAGAGAGAGAGAGAGAGAGAGAGAGAGAGAGAGAGAGAGAGAGAGAGAGAGAGAGAGAGAGAGAGAGAGAGAGAGAGAGAGAGAGAGAGGTGGGAGGGAGAGAAGGAGAGAGAGAGAGGGGGGAGGGAGAGAAGGAGAGAGAGAGAGGTGGGAGGGAGAGAAGGAGAGAGAGAGGTGGGAGGGAGAGAAGGAGAGAAGGAGAGAAGGAGAGAGAGAGGTGGGAGGGAGAGGAGAGAGAGAGGTGGGAGGGAGAGGAGAGAGAGAGGTGGGAGGGAGAGGAGAGAGAGAGGTGGGAGGGAGAGGAGAGAGAGAGAGATGGGAGGGAGAGGAGAGAGAGGTGGGAGGGAGAGGAGAGAGAGGTGGGAGGGAGAGGAGAGAGAGAGGTGGGAGGGAGAGGAGAGAGAGAGATGGGAGGGAGAGGAGAGAGAGAGAGAGAGAGAGAGAGAGAGAGAGAGAGAGAGAGAGAGAGAGAGAGAGAGAGAGAGAGAGAGAGAGAGAGAGAGAGAGGTGGGAGGGAGAGAAGGAGAAAGAGAGAGGTGGGAGAGAGAGAAGGAGAGAGAGAGAGGTGGGAGGGAGAGAAGGAGAGAGAGATGGTGGGGGAAAGAAGGAGAGAGAGGTGGGAGGGAAAGAGAGAGAGAGAGAGAGAGAGAGAGAGAGAGAGAGAGAGAGAGAGAGAGAGAGAGAGAGAGAGAGAGAGAGAGAGAGAGAGAGAGAGAGAGAGCGAGAAAGAAAGAGATGGCAAGTCAGACGAAATGGTGGTTGTTGAGCAAGGAATTGTACTTTGCAGGAGAGACAGAATGCATGAAGCCTTGTCCTCATTACTGTGCATACTTCAGACTCCTGCTAAACTAACTTACGTAACCAATTCTTCTTCACAATCATGTTGTTCCTGGCTCAATCTCTACTGCTGGGAAGTGATCAGTGATGAAGGAAATAAATGAGTGGTCATAAAAAGAGAGTATTTAAAAATCAACACCAAAGGTATTGCAATGAACACGGGTTGGGCATAGAATTGGTTGCCAAATATTTAAAATATGCACCAATTGGAAAAAGATTTGTGAAAGTGCATCATAAAGATCATCAACATGAATGTTTAAAATCTCCGTGCTATTGTCTTGACCATGAGCATGTTTGATACCCTCTTCAAACACTGTTTATTGAATAATATTTCACA
The DNA here is from genome assembly GCF_056783735.1 of Eptatretus burgeri. NCBI lineage: Eukaryota > Metazoa > Chordata > Myxini > Myxiniformes > Myxinidae > Eptatretus > Eptatretus burgeri. The sequence goes on along the minus strand of NC_140966.1, from coordinate 271,953 downwards.
ACTTTGCAAATTTTTTTTGATGTCTGCAGACCTTATCTTGAATGAACATGAATAGATTTATCATTTTTGTTCTTGATTTCCAAGGAAGCTTAAAATATGATGGTAATTGACAAAGATTGTGTGACTGAATCTTAAGCAACCCGACCATGTGAGCTGAGCCAGAAAGCCTTGAGGGGTTGAGGTGTATTATTACAGCATGGGTTTTTTTTTTTTTTGCTCTTTTATCTCATTACTCTAAAGGTGGAAAAATAAAGTATCTCCACATGCATTGATTTATACACACCAATTTTAATATCAATGATAACAAGGAAGCATCTGAAAATGAAAAGCCCATCCACATCCGTTTTGGGTTTGGATTTCTTCTTTCGTATGCTAAACATGACGAAAACAGCTAAAAAAGTACAAAAAATATCAAGGATTTTCAGTGACCTGGACATTTTGATCTAAAAAAACACAAACAATCTGCTTCTAGCTTTTGATTGGTGTACCAATTCAGTGACCCAATATGCAAATTCTTAAAATTTCAGGTCAATTGGATCAAAATTTTTAAGTGATGTTGACCTTTGACCTTTTGCCCAAATTATTAATGTCTTCTCCATATTCTCATAATAAAGCTTTGTTGAAAATTTTATGACAAAAGCTTAAATAGTAAAAAGTTAAGGCCTGGACACACACACACACATGATTGCAAAATCCCATCTCCCACTGTGCGTGGGATGGGCTGATGTACAAACACAAGCCCATGATAAATATTCAATGATCGATTTAAATCTTGCTTTAAAGGAACAATCTCTGAGGAGTCTTAATAAAAGACAAAAAATAATAATCAAAACACAACCACAAACTGAAAACCATAACCGTTGCCAGAAGCCTGGCCACATACAGAGGTGAGAAAGGGGATGATGGGAGTAAGCAAGGAAAGAATACAGCAAGCAAAAGGTGAATAGAAAAAAATGGGGAATTAAGTGCCAGGAGGATGGGATAATGACATCTATCCTGATGGGTGGTTGCTCTGTGTTGCCTATTCCCCTGCTGTGACTCAATCCGGGCAGCTCACCCTCAGATTAAGTCAACATGGAGGAAATTGTACAGGCAGATGATACAGCAGAATAATGCAAGCAGATCGTAAATATAGGCAGATGTGCAGGCTGCTCCCTAACATATTGTCTCTAACAACTCACAATGGTCTTTTGAACCAACTCACTGTCGTGTGATATGAGATCTCACTTGTTAGAGCTGTGCTAAATTTTGAGGAGTCCTTTCCCCTTTTGCCATGTGACTCATCTGCCAATAAACCTGCTTCCTCGGGCCTTGATGTAAACGACAGCATATGCACCCACAATGGGTATTGATGGGTGTAAGTCAAGGGGAGGGTTTATAAGCAAAAAATGAATGGAAAGCACACATGGGCTTGGGGGACATTTGGGACTTCTAAAACTTGAATTATTACCTTGATTCAATGAGTAGAGATACAAAGCTTTACGTGTGCCTAAACCTGACAAAAACACACAAAATTAGAATGGCACTCAGTGGAGCGCATACCTCTGCCGGGCTGAACAGTGTACGTTTTCTATCCCACCGATTGGTCCAGATGCATATCTGGCCTTTCGTCCTGGTCACATACCAAAATTTAATTGGCTTTTTCTTGTCACCTCAACTCATCAACAAAGTTTTGTTATAATCCATCCACAACTTTTTGAAAAATCATGGTCTACTGAAATTTGTTTTTAGGCCCATCTCTCAATGGTGAAAAATCACTTAGGAAATTAAAAAAAATTCTCCTATCCAGATCCAGATCTTTACCAAAATCGAATCAATTTATCCTGGTCACATACCCAACCTGTCCACCAAGTTTCTTCTAAATCCGTCCATAACTTTTTGAGGTATCATGCTAAACATTATTTTTGGGCCAATCATTCAACGGAGAAGAATCGTTTAAAAAAAAATTATCAGATAGAGATCCAGATCCTCACTAAAATTTAATCAATTTGTCCTTCTCACACATCCAACCTGTCCACTAAATTGTATCAGAATCCATCCATAACCGTTTGAGATATCCTGCTCACAAACAGCCAAATGAAAAATCACTCGTAGAATGACAATTGGAAAAACAGAACAAAGTAGAATGGCTCTCAGAAGAGTGCATACCTCTGCCAGGCTGAGCAGTTTCCATTTTGTATCCCATTAATAGGTTGACAACTTTTTGAGATATCATGATATTTATAGTCCATGGCCCTATCTCTCAATTTTAGAAACTTGACCTGTGCTAACCTTTTGGGCTATGTTGACCTAAAAATTAATAGGTGGTTAAAATCAGTGACCGAGAATGCAAATGCTCTTCAAATTTCAAGTCAATCGGATAAAAATTAACAATTTTAGAAATTTGACCAATGTTAACCTCAAAGTAATTGATGCTTGAATTCAGTAAGCTGATATGCAAATCGTCCTCAATATTCAAGTCATTTGGATGAAAATTGACAATTTTAGAAACAATTTTCGAAATTTGGCCGATATCGTGTTGACCTTATGGCCTATGTTGACCTTTTGACCAAAGTTAACCACAAAAATAATAAGTGGTTGAATTTATTGACCTGATATACAAATGCTGTTCAAATTTCAAGTCAATAGGATGAAAATTGAGGATTTTAGAAAATTTGGCCCAAATTCACCTTTTGGCCTATGTTGACCTTTATGGACAAGCAAATTTTACGAAATATCAATGAAGGACTGGCACAGGGTCTGTGACCATAATGTCCGAAAATTTAAGAATGATCAGCTGAGCGGTTTGAGCTGGAGGTGAGCAGACAAACGAATGGGCAAATGAAACAAAAATCACTCAGTGACAACTTGGCGAAACTCAATGGCACTTCGTAGAGAACATACCTCCGCCAAGCTGAATAGTTTACATTTTGTATGCCACTGATAGGTCGGATCTGATTCTGGACATTAATCAAAATCTAATCGGCTTGTTCTTGTCACCCAACTCTTCCACCTCGTTTCGTCACAAGTCGTCCACAACTTTTAGAGATAACATGCTATACATAGTTTTTGGCCCCGTCTCTCATTGGTGAAGACTCAGTGAAAAATTAAATAATTGTCTTATCTGGATCCGGATTCAGATCTTCACCAAAATAGAATCAATTACTCCTTTTCACACACCCAACCTGTCCACAAAGATTCAACTGAATGTGTCCACAGCTTTTTGAGATAACATGCAATATCGTTTTTAGCCCCATCTCCCAATGGTGAAGAATCAGTTAAAAAGCAAATAATTGTCATATTAAGATCTGCACTCTGATCATCACCAAAATTAAATCAATTCTTCATCATGGCACTCCCAACCTGTCCACCAAGTTTTGTGTGCATCCAGACATGAACTTTTGAGATATTGTGCTATATATATATATATATATATATATATATATATATATATATATATATATATATATATATATATATATATATATATATATATATATATATATATATATATATAGTAAGTCCTCGCTTTTCGCAAGGGTTGCGTTCCTGGAAAACCTTGTGATAAGCGAAACTGTGTTAAACAAAACATATTTTCCCATAGAAACCAATGTGTTAAAGGGGGGATGTGTTTTTGGCTCGGAATTTTTTGGACATAAACACAAATAAACAAAACACACTCCTCGAGTCGTGGAGACTTACCCCGAGGCTGGAGGAACGGAGTTGATTGCGGTGGACAAGTCACACTTGCGGAGTGGCAGAATCGTCCCCCTCTTCACTTGACACTGTGCTGTCACTTTCTTCACCAGCAGGAACGGTCTCTTGGCAGCTGGTTGAAGGAGCATCCTGGATGGTGGATGGAGTTGGTGCTGCATCTTTTGGCTTGAAAAATGCATGGAGAGTGGGCTGGATGGCTTTCTTTTTCTTTGCTGCATAACGTTCCTTGTAGCAACAAAGGGCATCATAAACAACGC
>NC_140966.1:50500-263000 GCF_056783735.1 Eptatretus burgeri | reverse complement strand
TGGTGGCGATGGTGCCAGAGTGCGTGCTTCCCAGCACGCCGGGTGTGGATGGGGCACCGTGTGTGAGTGAGGCCGTGTGTGTGAGTGAAACGGCCAGTATGAGTGAGGCACCACGTGTGAGTGGTGTGGTGGCGATGGTGCCAGAGTACGTGCTTCCCAGCACGCCGTGCGTGGGTGAGGCACCGTGTGTGAGTGAGGCCGTGTGTGTGAGTGAAACGGCCAGTGTGTGTGAGGCACCGCGGGTTAGTGCCCCCGCGTGTGTGGGTGAGGCACCGTGTGTGGAAGAGACCGCGTGTGTGAGTGTCGCCGTGTGTATGAGTGAGGTACCGCGGGTGAGTGCCCCCGCACGCGTGAGTGAACGGCCGTGTGCAAGGTCGCTGTGTGCCAGGGAGACCGTGTGTGTGAGAGAGCGGTATGAGAGGGAGATGTCGGTTGGCATGCGGGAGCACGCAGCCGCGTCTCCCCGTGTGAATGTGATGGTGTGGACTGTGTGCGTCGTGACACGCAGGTATGCGTGTGTGGAATGGAGACGACGACGGCGACAGAGGAGAGAAAGCCGAGTAGCGGCTGCAGTTGTTTCGCGGACCGTGCCGGGTTCACCCAGCAGTGAGCACGCGGTTCGTGCTGTGCAACGCACGAGACCACCACGTGCTCGCTTGCGGGAGTGAAGTCCCGGTCCGGAAACGCACGCGGTGGATTTGCCGATCCCGCGGACGGACAAAGTTTAGGCAGGATTACGGATTTGGACCGGACGGGTTCTCCACGCGATCGTGTGTGTTAAGCTCCAACGGGCAAAGCACATGTGTTCGCGTGGGGAACCCCTCGAGACGTGGGGCTTGTGTTTTTTTTTTTTTTTTTGCGCACGGTGACGTCATGGCTGCACGTGTGGTTGGAATCCGGCAGGAGGGGTATCTCTGCCGGATGGTAGCGTCCAAGGAGGGACGAGGAACACGTGCAGCTGCATGACGTCACGGGCAGGTGTAAAGTGCGCGAGCTCTGAGTTGCCGCGCAGGTGCTGCGCATGAAAAAAAAAAAAAAAAGCAAGCCTCACTTTCGGGTGTACAGGATTCCTGGGAAAGGGGTGAAAGACCCCCTTACTTGGGCACAGGATGGAAACTAGTTAGGGGGAAGGGTTAGCTTAGCTAGACCGACTTCATGGGGCAGGGGTAAGTCCTCATGGAGTCCGTGGAATGGATTAGTTAGAGGGATTGTAGCCAGCTTTAGGTGGGGAAATAAAATGAATTTTTGAGTTAGGAGACAGAGACAGACTTGTGAATGTGTAGAGGGGACGTAGCTTAGCTACGTAGTGTTAAATGGAACGTGCTGTAGTTTAAGGGACGACGTGGGAGCACGAGTTAGTTAGGGGGTGCAGATAGAAGGATGGCAGAGTTCAGTGGTGTGTGTGTTGAAGAGTTGGAGAGTTGTGAGGTGAGTACTTGTTGAGTGAGTGAGGCCAGCGGGTCTGTGTGTGTGGAGCGAATGGGGAATGCATGGTGCGACGAGTGATTGGGGGGAGGAGTGACTCCCGCCCAAGGGACCCCGGGGTCAGTGTAAAGTGAGTTAGGGGGTTAGTCAAATTGAAAAATGGAGGTCGTTTTGTTGTTGGTCGGTGTGTAGGCTCGAAACCCGTTTGGAGGGTGCAGGAGCCCTGTTGACGGGCTTGGGAGCGTGGCTGCGAAAGGTGAGTATCGCTGAGTGGGTACCCCGGGCACCAGGCTAGTCGGCCGCGGTAGGCCATGGGCCCATGGGGGGCCGGGATAGAGTAGGGGGGACGGGGGCGCCTGCTTGGTGCGGGGGCCCGGGCGCCATTAGCCGCGTGGGCAGTGCAGTGGGCACGGGTGACCCTCGGAAAGAGGCCCGGGAGGCCGGCCTGCCACGAGTGCGTTTCAGGGGAGGTGCCATGGGGGGCACTCCCCGGTGTTAGGGAGCTGGTAGGCTCGGAGGCAGTGTAGTGCCCGGGGGTGCCATAGCGGGAGAATCGGCAGAGGGTCGTGCCTGCCAAAGGGAGCCACGTGTCCCAGCCAGGAGACCGTGTGAGGGCACGGAGAGAAAATTGGGGGGCGAGGCCCGAAATTGTAAGGACACCAACACAGGCGACGGGAATCTGGGTTGTTAGAACCAATAGTTTAAGCGAGAGGCGCTTGTTGAAAGCCCCGGGGTAGTTTAACTGTTAAATGGTTAGGGTAGATTAGGAGACGTACCCCTCCGCACCATCCATCCCCTCGCTGTCGTTGTGGGCCGCTGGACCCACTTGGTGTTAAGATCGCCGAACTCTGGGGAGGCCATTCTGAGGCTTGAGTTGGGCCTCGGCACAGGACGTTAGCTCTCCCTTGTTCCCCTCCGGGAAGGGAACGTAGGGGTTGGGAGTAAGCTAGGTGACAGAATAGGTTAGCCGAACAAGGATGATAAAGGGGGTTAGGGGACGATTTATAGTGGGGAAGTAAAAATAAAAAAATAAATAAATAAGTTGGGGCTAAATTGGGGTTTGGACAAATTAAGGGAGTGGGTATGTACAGTGACAGGCAAAGGCGATAGGTGGGAGGGAGACAGGTAGGTAGGTCCGAGCCCGCCTTCCAAGTGGCCAGCACCTCCGCACTCCCTCCACTGAACGGCAAAGGCTGGCCAACTTCATCGGCTGGCCGTGTTTTTCTTCGAGGCAGAGGCCGGCCAAGTTCATCGGCAGCTGTGTGCTGCAAGGCCTGTGCCGGCCAGTTCATCTGCTGGCTGTTTTTCTTCGAGGCCTGTGCCGGCCAGTTCATCTGCCGGCTGTGTTTGCCTGCAACGGTCTTCTTCTGCGGGCTGTGTTTGCCTGCAGCGGCCTTCTTCTGCGGGCTGTGTTTGCCTGCTCACCTTTGCCATGCCATGCCCACTGCCCAGGTTCACCAGCCCCGTTCAATTTTGCTTTGCCCCCCCCCTGTTCATTTCCATGTGCGCCAGGATCGTAAAAGCAACAGTTTGCAAGCTGCGAGAACTGCCCCGTTGGCAGCTACAACAAGGGCCTGCAGTGGCGGCCCGTGCACCGTGTTTGCGTTCATGCATCCATTCGTTGTGCTCATTGCGTGTGCCACTTGAGCTGGCACGGAGACTGCGTTGTGCAGCCCAAGCACCGTTGTGGTTCACTGCGTTCAGTTCAAAAGGGAAGGCCTTGGACTGCGTGTGAGCAGCCAGCCACGTTCCCTGTCACCTGCATTGTTTTGAGCCAGAGACTGCATGTGGGCAGCCTGGCTCCCTGCTAACTGCTTTCTTTTTGCAGAGTTCAGTGATCCTGGGCCATGGTTTAGTGTAAAATTTGTAAGTTAAGGGTAAGATGTACTGTAAATATGAGTGCGCCCCCCGGCATGTTTGTCTTAGCGCCGGCAATTTTATTTAAGTCGTCCGTGTGAGTGAGTTTGTTTAGATAGTTACGCAGCCCGCAGGTTATTTATTTTGGGGACACGAATACCATGAATGTCGCACTCAGGGATCCGTAGGTAAAATGTACTAGGGGAAAACTACACATGATGGCACACGAAAATTTGACGACTCGGGACGAGTCTGTAAAAATGAATGGTGGTAGTGTTGTGGTTACCAGATTCGCAAACCACCATTCAGGTCCCTTAGGTGAGGTATCTCGGTAAGTGCATGTGTAGTTAGGCCCAAACCCGTTGTCTAGTGGGAATACATGTCATTTATACGTGCTGCGACTCTTCAGGATAGCCGTTTTTCTTTTACTATCTTTATTTTGGACCAATCGCCATCACCACAACCACAACATCAACCACCAACCACAACACCGCTTCACCACAACCGCCACGACCTTTACCGTCACAACTCGCCACCATCGCATCACCGTCATCTCGCGCCACTCATGGGCACCGATGCTGGACTCGTGTAGGGCGCACGTTGAACAGCGTGTACAAAATCACGGATTTTCTGCTTCAAAAACGGATCGAAAACGACACACGCCCACTTTTTGCCGTCCAATCGGTGAGCGAGGGGCGAATTGGCCCCGCCCCCAGGGCGATCGATATATGCAAATTTGTGGATCAAAAAGCCTTCACGCCCACTTTTTCTCGGGCCAATGGGGAGCGAGTTGAAAGGTCAAAGGGAGGGGGTCAAAGGCGAAGTTACGGGAGGATAAAAGGACGGTGTTCGTCAGTCAGAACAGAGTCGCAAAGGAGAACGAGAAGGAGTCGAGAACGAGAAGGAGTCGGAACGGAGGGGACGAGTGTGGAAGACTGGAGCCCGAAGCCTGCAGTGGCTGGAGAAGCTGAGGAGAGTCGGAACGGAGGGGACGAGCTGTGGAGAGGCGGCGAGGGCGGACGAGGGGGTGCTCGCGTCGTGCAGGGAGCTGCACCCCTGGGAGGCCGGCAGCACGACCTGGCCGAGGTGGAGACGCTCGTCGCACATAATAAAGATCCTCTATACCCCGAGCATCAGCAACCCCCTCCTGTTTCCCCCCCGCGCTGAGATAGTGCGACCAAGGGGGCCCCGTTCCCACCCCCCTGCCAGGCACTGTCCACGAGGCCCGCGGGTTGCGGGGCCATCGCCGCTCCGCGTCTCATCACCAGACGGGTAGGCCCGACCAGGTCTCGGCCCCAGGCCTACCTCATTCTTGAGGGTATTTCTTTTCCTTGGTTTTGGGTATGTGTTGTCGGCGCCGTCTGTGAAGTAGAATTGTATAAGTGTTGCCGTGTGCTCGGTAGTCGGTATTAGCTCTGCACTGTGTTTTCACTTTTATGTTTGCTTTTTGTGTAAATGGAATTGTATTTGTGTGCTTTCCGTGTGCCGCGAATAAATGTGCTTTATTGTTGAACTGTTCTCCCGCTTCGCTTCGTCTTTTCCCCCATTGAATCCCCATCTTGCTTCACGTAAAGGGTTGGTAGTGGGCTGAATACGCCCGATAATTAATCGAACCGTCGAGGTCGACGATAACACCGCTCGGTTATTCTGATAGTACGGAACGGGTCGCTTAAGTGGCCCGTGTCCGAAGTCGACCTGCGGCGAGGTGCGATCGCCCGGTCTACCCTCCGCGTGGGTACTTAGGTAGTTCGAATTTGGCGAGCAACCCTATCCCACGCGGGGGCTGATTGGCTCGATCGCGGTGAGACCGAAAGGTCCACCCGTGACTGGTTCCCGGCGTTAGTCCGAGAGGGTCACGACTGGATTGTCCGTCCGGTGGGCGACGTGCCGCGATTCGAGTTGCGTGGCCGTCGCACGCCGGCGGGCGCGAAAACCGCAACAATATATATATTATATATGTATATATATATTATATATGTATATATATATATTATATATGTATATATATATATATATATATATATACACACACACACACACACACACACACACACACACACACACACATATATATATATATATGTATATATATATATATATATATATATATATATATATATAATATATGATTTTTGGCCACGTCTCTCAATGGTGAAGAATCAATTTTTTTAAATTCCCACATCCGGATCCAGATTCGGATCTTCACCAAAATTTACTCGATTTGGCCTTGTCACACCCTCAATCTGTCCACCAAGTTTTGTCCAAATCCATCCGTAACCTCTTGAGATATTGTGCAATATATCGTTTTTGGCCCTTTCAATGGCAAAGAATCACTCAAAAAAATACTTAGATCCAGATCCGGATTCGGATCTTCACCAAAATCAAGCATTGCTGTCCTTTGGCCGGTCAACTACATACACAAAAATATCAGAACGATTGCTTGAAAACTGTGGCCAAAAATCGTGTGAGAAACAGACAAACAGACAGACAGACAGACAGACAGACAAACGCTACAGACCAACATTCTTGGCAAAAAAAATTTTTTCGCCAAGTAACAAACAGGACTGATCAATACACTTGTCAAAATTTTTTTTTTGCCAAGTAACAAACACAGACAGAGACAGGGGTGAAAACTTAAACAATTTCAATCAGGACTCGGTTGAGCGTACAAGCCCGATAATTTTTTTTTCCTGTACCTTTCCGACCCCTATTCCTTCTCAGCCAAGTATTACAACCACCTTACTTCCTCATCCTCTCCAGGATATGGGGCACTAAATTAATTTCTTTCACAACCAAATAATAATGTTTTGCACAAAAGCATATCTAAATCTATTTCCTGACGCCCTCACTGAAGTGTCCGACACAGAATTGTGTAACACACAATAATTTGCAGTACAAGCGAACGACAACAAAGTTTGTCCAGTATGAATTCAAAAATGCCTCCAACACATGTCACGAGAAGGGAATGTTGAGTTACATGTTTTTTTGTTTTTTTCATCCTCAAACATTCATCCACTAAGTAAGAAATATTGTGCCACAGCCTTGTGTTTTTCAGTTTGGTGATTCTTAATGTCACAGGGGAAGAAAGTGCAGTCTTAACCCTCTAACTCATCTTTAGTTAGAAGTCCAATGCCCAATATTACTTAATAGCATTTTCACAAAGATTCATAACATGTTTATAAACTATCTCACCAAAAATCTTTATTGATTTTTGTGGGTGAATGAAGTTTATCTTCAGCTTCTTATCAACACAGTTAAGCAGCAGGTCCAATGAAACGTTTCTGTTCATGTTTGACCCAGGTGTTCCCAGGAAGAAATGCATGTCTGCCAGTTTGGGACAAAAGGATGTTTTCTGCAAAACAATGACAGTGAAAAAGACAAAAGCACAACAATATAACTCTCAACTACGATAAGTGTGTGTGTGTGTGTGTGTGTGTGTGTGTGTGTGTGTGTGTGTTGGTGGTTGTTATCTCCACATGTCAGTTTCATAAAGCAGAACAGAGCCCTCCCTGGTCTTGAAGTATCCGTGTGTGTGTGTGTGTGTGTGTGTGTGTGTGTGTGTGTGTGTGTGTGTGTGTGTGTGTGTGTGTGTGTGTGTGTGTGTGTGTGTGTGTGTGTGTGTGTGTAACAGACATATATGTGTCAGTGTTGTAGTTGAGTCCACTTGGTCCGAGTCTGAGTCAAAGCTGTCCGAGTCCTGTGGTCGTGTCCGAGTCCAGTGCTCCTGAGCCTAAATCCTTGGCATTCCGAGTCAGAGTCCCTTGCGTGTTTTGTAAAGTGGCAAAAAAATAGCAAATATATTTGTATTTCTGTATTATGTAAATGAAGACAATAAAATATCAAAACCGATTTGCAGTGTAACTTGTTACTTGCATCAAGATTTTATTCCACATTATGGCCCTCTTGCAGGAGTTTGCATAAAAACCTACATAATAATAAATAATGATAAAAATTTCAAATGGTAAGAGTTCAATTCCTGATGCCTTGATGTAGTAGAAGGCCTTATTATGCCTTTTTTAGCTAATTAATTAATTGGATGATAAACACACTGTATAAATGTTCGGCAATAGATGATTTTGACATAAAGAAATTGAATGCATGTGTCAACTACATGTCGAGAATGAAATGTCGAGGTCGAGGTTAAATGTTGAATTAAAAAAAAAATTTTAACGAGGAATAAAAGAAAAATTATGTTGTATTTTATCGAAAAAATATCGACATCATTTTAAGTGCTTTATAATCAACAAACGTTAGATTTTTGGGAATGGAAGAGATGGTATATTAACCGAAACAGCGAAACGGCTTTAAAAAACAAATTGAAAACATTTAACCAAGTTGTCCACTATTTAATTACACCCTGCTTTAAAAGAAAATTATAAAAACATCCTTGGATCAAACACGAGTGACAAATTATTATATTTTCGGCAAGAGGAGATAAATGCGATCTTGCACGTTAACATTCATCTCTGAGTTTAAATAAAGATGTTTGACTTCGAAGTTCTATTTGGTCAAAAAAAAATGAAGAAACTTCGCACAGAGATTAAGCAACTCCAGATTCCTAGAGGCAACTTTGAAAATATTGTTTTAAAAGACAAATTGATAATTAAAAATATATTTTTAGGTTACTTTTTGTCAAGGAAACCGATTCTGACCATAATTAGATGATTCAATAGTTTATTCATTCTGTAAATCATGTTTGGAACAATCACTTTTGCTTCTTATTTTTGCTCCACCTCCTTTATTTGTTGTCGTGCATGAACAAACAAACAATTTCTAAACTCATTGCACTCACCTGCATACAGTGATGTCATTAAAAAATATACCATCAGAGATGGGGAATCCCCCCCCCCATTGAATTAAAAAGGTCATACATATTCCAGATAATGAGGGAGGTGAATTGGAAACAAGACACCATTTGGTCGTCATCTTGAAAAGGTTCCCCAGGGGTGAGGAACGTAGTAACCAAAAATAATTGAAATCAGATAAGCGGTTTTCCATTTATTACAAAAAACTTTTTTTAAGATGGCCGCCCCAGTCGGCCATGTTGGATCCAGCCACGCCCAAAATCAATAGGGTTCTTCCTTTTCAGGTGGTGCATGTGTGACTCAAATTTCATATCGATATGGTGAAAAAACATCTTTTTGAAGATGGCCGCCCCAGTCGGCCATCTTGGATCTGGCCACGCCCAAAATCAATAGGGTTCTTCCTTTTCAGGTGGTACATGTGTGATCCAAATTTCAAATCGATATGGCGAACAGTTTACGAGTTATCGCACTCACAGCTATAAATGTTGACGCCCGGACAGACGGATGGACGGACAGCCAGACGACTTGGGTGACAATATCCCCCTTCCGCCACGCGGCGGTTATAAAAAAAAAATCACCAAAATTACATAATACTAAGCCTAACTAAACCGATTCTGACCATATGTTGGCAATTTGGTAGCTTATTCATTCAGTAAATCGTGTTTGAATAATCACTTTTGCTCCTTATTTTTGCTTTACTGCCTTTATTTGTTGTCGTACATGAACATACGACCACGTTCTAAACTCGGCACATTCACTGACACACTGTGATGTCATTTTATTTAATATCTCCAAAAGGATGAAACCCGAACCCTCACAAAATCAAAAATTTCCATCCATGTCATTGAATTTCAATCATTATATGATTTACAAGACTTTATAAATCTTGAAATAAACCCTAATCCTTCTTCTTCTTCTTCTTCTTGTTTATGGCAGCTAAGCTGTTGGGGTAACTATCATTTCTTGGAAGCACGACTGTGTCGCTGATGCAGTGCCCCTCTACCAGTATGTACTGGTACCCATTTTGCCAATCTCAGAAGGATGACAGACTGAGTCAACCCCCTGGTGTATTAATTCAGCAGCCAACGGGGCTTGAACTCAGGACCCTAGGATCCCAAGCTGCCACCCTAACCATGAAGCCAACACCAGGTTTAACCCTAACCATATCCCTAACCCTAACCATGATTTATAAATTAAAAAGAATATAAGACCCATCACTTTACTGTCGGAAATACCAATTTTTCCTGTGATGGCTAATCAAGAGGGCAAGACAAAAAAGGATTCCTGTGAGTGCAGGGAAAACCAGTGTCGCAAGTTGGCATTTGCAGTTTCAACATGTGCCCAAGTACCCATTTCAAAAAAATAATTTAAAAGTCTTTTTGCATCAGAAACCTTCCGAGGAGATCCCTGAATCCACCATCATTGTATTTATTGAAATCCGTTAATCCGTTTTCAAGTTACATCACAACAAGCTGACAGACAGAAAGATAGATAGACAGACAAACAGACAGACACGGCTCCTTTTATAATATAAAAACAACCACTTATCCCTCTCTCTACAAAGATGTTTATCCACCATGCTGATTCCAAATCTTAACGAATCCAAACCATACTGAAATATCAGCTGTTTTTTAGTGCTTATCCTTTTCTCACCTGTGTTGCAAGTAGTGAACTGCTTTGTGCTGCTTAAAAAGGTGGTATCGAAAATGCTGTTGTCTAAAATGTCAATGTTGATTGAAAAAAACAAGTATTGAAAATAGCAAGCAGCATTTGAATGTAATCAATATGATTTGTGGCCTAATATTTGTGTGGATGGATATATATATATATATATATATATATATATATATATATATATATATATATATACATATATACACACACATAAGCAAAAATAAAACCCCCTTTCTTTTAAAATAAACTGGTACTCAGCCTGGCCAAGGGCTGGCCCTAGTCGATCTGGTGTTAGGGAGCTCTGTCTGGCACTTGCACGCAAAATGGCACCATCTCTTATCGAGCCCAGGAGGAAGGTGACTCCTCCATCCACGTGCACACGCAGGCAGAATCACACTTCCCATGTAATAGCTTCCCAAACTTCACAAGCGCAAATCTGGCCAGCACCTCCTCGATCGGCTCTCGACGTGCACACACTCAATTAGCTGTTCACAAAGCACACACTCGATCCGATCTGTACTATTAAATTGGTTCATCTACCCCCATAATCATAACAAAAAACAAAAAAACAATATATATATATATATATATATATATATATATATATATATATATATATATATATATATATATATACATAATTTTCATCACAAAACTTCCCGGAAGTTCCCTGAATCCACCGTAGTTCGATTTAATGAAATACGTTAACCCGTTCCCAAGTTATAACATGACAAACAAATAAAAAATCACTCAGAGTGACACTTGACAAAATGGAACGGCACTCAGTCGAGTGCTTGTGTCTGCCAGGCTGAACAGTTTACATTTTGTATCCCACTGATAGGTCAGATCTGAATCTGGACCTGAACCAGAATCGAATCGGTTTGTTGTCGTCACCAAACCAACTCATCCACCGAGTTTTGTCATAACTCGTCCACAACGTTTTGAGATATCATGTGATACATCGATTTTGGCCCCATCTCTCAATGGTGAATAATCACTTTAAAATTCTCTAATCTGGATTCGGATCTTCACCAAAATCGAATGAATTTGTCCATGTCACACACCCAACATGTCCACCAGGTTTCATCGGAATCCGTCAATAAACTTTTGAGATCCTGTGCTATATATTGTTTTTGGCCCCATCTCTCAATGGTGAAGAATCATTTTAAAATTAAATAAATCTCGTATCCAGATCTAGATATGGATCTTCAGCAAAATTGAACTATTCTTCCTGGTGGCATTCCCAACCTGTCCACCAAGTTCCATGAATAATCTTTTGAGATATTGTGATCCATATCGTTTTTGGCCCTATCTAATCTCTCAATGAAGAATTACTTAAAAAATAAATAATTATTGTGTGAGGATCCGGATTCAGACATTCACTAAAATTGAATCGATTCGTGCTTGTCACACACCCAAAGCAGTTCACCACATACAAATCCGTCCACAACTCTTTGAGATATGCAATATCGTTTTTAGCTCCATCTCTCAATGGTGAAGACTCACTTAAAAAATTCTCAGATCCAGATTCAGATCTTCACCAAAATTAAGTGTGGCTGTCCTAAGCCAGTCACCTATACATACAAAAAAGAATTTCAGAACGATCGTTTGAAAACTGTGGCCAAAAATCATGTGACAAACAGACAGATGCGACAGACAAACATACTTGGCATAAAAAAATGTTTTCGTCAATTAACTAATATTCAAATGGACAGACATGACTCCTCGTATAATATAGATGTTTACTGAGTATGCACGCAAATTCCTCACCCGAACATTAACACTTTGGCCCTGCAAAACGAACCCCATATCAAATATGGAATCAAGAAAATAATATGTATGAAATTGAGAAAGTAAACCAGATGAATATAAATTCATATATACACCTGTCACTGCTTTTAGCTGTTTAAATATTCGCTATGTAACCCCTCAAGTGTATGATCGCATGACCTCTTTGACCTGACGTCCGTGGGACTTTTCTTGCTGATACTATAAATGGCATCTCCTGTTATTTCGAAAATGTATGCAGAAGATATGTTCACGTCTCTTCTGCTAACTTAGTATGATGTATCGTGTCACAAAGGTTAAAGTACGATATGAAAAGGATGGTCCAAATGACTTTTACTTTTTATTATTTGTACTGCACACGAAAAGTTTTATTGTACACTAAATTTTGCCAGACTCGAGCTGGAATCAGGCTTAGTCCGAGTCCCGAAGAGTCGAGTCTAAGTCCGAGTCCCCCAAAAAAATGTGTGTGTGTGTGTGTGTGTGTGTGTGTGTGTGTGTGTGTGTGTGTGTGTGTGTGTGTGTGTGTGTGTGTGTGTGTGTGTGTGTGTGTGTGTGTGTGTGTGTGACAGACATATATGTGTCAGTGTTGTAGTTGAGTCCACTTGGTCCGAGTCTGAGTCAAAGCTGTCCGAGTCCTGCGGTCGTGTCCGAGTCCAGTGGTCCTGAGCCTAAATCCTTGGCATTCCGAGTCAGAGTCCTTTGCGTGTTTTGTAAAGTGGCAAAAAAATAGCAAATATATTTGTATTTCTGTATTATGTAAATGAAGACAATAAAATATCAAAACCGATTTGCAGTGTAACTTGTTACTTGCATCAAGATTTTATTCCACATTATGGCCCTCTTGCAGGAGTTTGCATAAAAACCTACATAATAATAAATAATGATAAAAATTTCAAATGGTAAGAGTTCAATTCCTGACGCCTTGATGTAGTAAAAGGCCTTATTATTAAAAATCCTTATTATTATCCCCCAAAAAAATGTGTGTGTGTGTGTGTAAAAGTTGCTGTTCTTGACTGCTACCTCCACACGACGTGGGTTGGTTTCAGGAGATGGAATGGAGACCTATCAGGTCTAAAAGTATCTACCTCCCCTGTGTGTATGTGCAATGTCAAGTGCATAAATGTGTGTTTGATTTGACTTTTCGCATACATGCACACGCACGCACACACGCATGCACACAATTCCAAATTCAAACCGTAATAACAAAAATAGCACCGCAGGTCCTGTCATTCACCTGGATCAGGAGCAACAGTCGATTACGTCATAAAATATCGACATTTCATTCATGCGCAGAATCTGATCACGCGATTGGTTGAAAGGAAGCCATCTCGATGCTAATTACAGCAATAGTTTTGGCTCGACGATACATGCAAATGGACAGGAAAGGTGCCTTTGATGTTTTGGGGGCTATGATGTCACAATTTGAAAAAGTGCATCATCAGAATGAGGACAAATGGGTACAACATGTACATATATATATATATATATATATATATATATATATATATATATATATATATATATATATATACATATACATATATACATATATATATATATATATATATACATATATACAGTATGTGTGTGTGTGTGTGAACATTAAAGTTATTGCAGGTGAACAAATGTGTACGTGATGGGTCATCACCGATACCCATGAGAAAGGTAAGAATTTTACATCCCTACTTTGAGTTTAGGTTACTGTAAGCACAATACAAAGAAAGTTTCAACATCAATATGTCGGCTGATTAAATAGAAGATTCATTATTCCAAATTTTCAAGCAATGCTCTTCATCAGGCTTTGAAGTTTCATTCAAATTGTGTGTGCAGTTTCAGAGAAGAGAGCAAATACCTATTTTGGGGGATCAAAAAGCCCCATTGGACTCCTTTAATGAGTGCAGATTTTGATGCAGTCAATAAACTTTGGCACATCACGGGTGATGAAGGTTGTGGTCAAGTTTCATCTAAATTGTGTGTGAAGTTTTGAATAAGAAAGCAAATACTTATTTTGGGGGTCAAAAAAACCCCGTACACCCCCTTAATGAGCACAGATTTTGCTGTTGTCGATAACCTTTGATATATCATGTGTGATGAATGCTGTGATAAAGTTTCATCGAAATTGTGTGTGCAGTTTAGGAGAAGAGGTCAAATACCTATTTTGAGGAGTCAAAAAAACCAAGCTGTAAAAGCACTTAATGAGCGCAGATTTTGATGCGGTCGATAAAATTTGGTACATCACTGGTCGTGAATGTTGTGGTCAAGTTTCTTAGAAATCGTGTGTGTAGTTTCGGAGAAGAGACCAAATACCTATTTTGGGGAGTAAAAAAACTCCTCTGTAAAACCACTTAATGAGCGCAGATTTTGATGCGGTCAAAAAACTTTGGTACATCACTGGTAGTGAATGTTGTGGTCAAGTTTCTTCAAAATAGTGTGTGTAGTTTCAGAAAAGAGAGCAAGTACCAATTTGGGGGAGTGAACACCCCCATAGACCTCCTCAATGAGCGCAGATTTTGATGTAGCCAAAACATTTTGGTACATTGCAGATGATGAAGGTTGTGATCAAGTTTCATTGAAATCGTGTGTCGTTTCAGAAAAGAGATCAAACACCTATTTTGGGGGTCAGGAGGGATCAAGCCCCACCCAGTAATGAGCACAGATTTTTATGTGGTCAATACACCTTCGTTAGGCATCGGATATAAAGCTTGTGGCCAAGTTTCATCAGTCATGTGTTTGGTTTAAGCAAGAATGACTGAAGTGTTTACGGACTGACTGACTGACTGACTGACTAACTAGCTAAATCACCTACTTACACCGCTCAATGCATAAGAGCGGTTTGCTGCATGCGAAAAAACATTTCTCAAAGTTGTTTTATGAAGATAATAATTTGTCATCATCAGTTCACTTCTATTTGATGTTGTTTGAAGGTGTGTACAGTAAATTTTATGCATCAAATGCGATTCCTGTCTGCACTTGCATGGGACTAACTCGGAATGTTTATTCGCTGGTCTTGTCTTTCACGGAGATTCCTATTTTTCTTTTTTTTTTGGTATACAAAGTCAAGGCAAGAAGAGGAACGAGAACATATAATGGATCAGAATGTAACAGAACAAAAGGAACAACAGAAAGAGAAGGGAAGCACACCAAAAACAGAGTTGGAGGACAAAATAAAGAGAGATTTGGACAAATAAGGGATGTGGGGAAGAATGAGGGGTAGGGGAGGATGCACTGGGTTGACAAGATGGATACAGAAGCACACTCACAGGAAAGAAAAACTGGGAATTTGGAAAGTGGTGAGCTTGGGGAGGTTTAATGGCAGGATGATCTGAGATGAGGCCATTCGAGAAAAGGAAGGCTGATTGTTAAAAAGAGGAGAAAAGATCATGGTTTTGGATGGGGGATCATGATCTGGGATATTGGTGAACAGCTGTCTGGAAGACCTGGAGGGAAGAATGAGTTTGTAGAGAATGTGGAAGTTGGTTCCACAAGCAGGAAAAACAGGAACGAACTAGAGGGGGAGCACTCGGTAGAGTGCAAAATCTCCGCTGCCAATACTGCGAGGTCACTCAAGTGAACCTGATATCCTATTCATTCAATTTGACGTCAACAGTGCTCACAGAATTATAGTTTGCAACTTTCCCTTTTACTTTTAACTTTTACATACTCAATTCATTCGTCATAACTAGATTCCTTGAGACAGAAATTTATCTTACGTGGGTATATCCATCTGAAGTTCCAAAATCAGCCACAATTATAATTTTGGCATGTTTTTTTTTGTTGGAAATCACTTATAACATGTAGAAATGCAAAAAAAAAAAAAAAAATCGAAAATTTTTTGAAAAAAAAAGTTACAAAATTTTGTTTTTTTCTCTTTACAATTTTTTTTTTTGGGGGGGGGTGGAAATCACTTAAAACATGGAGAAATGCAAAAACAAAAATTAAAATATTTTTTCAAAATGGCCGCCATAGCGGCCATATTGGACTTTGCACCAAGTCCAAAATACAATGGCATGATCCTTGGACCATACCTAATCCCCCCACCAAGTTTCATCGAAATCCGTCGAGGAGTTTTTCCGTAATACTGTTCACAAACAAAAAAAACAAACAAACAAACAAGCAGTCATAGACTGGTACTTACGAAATCATCAACTTGACCTCTGACCTTGTCTAATAAAAGCATGAATCAGTCAGAAGCCCAAGGGGAGCTTGAATTCTGAATTCATTGTGGTCTACGATTTTACACTGTGGTTTGCAGATAATGAGTCCCAGACAAAAACTAGATTTCTTATAAAAATTCCATTTTTTTTTTTTTTTTTTAAAGTGATTCAGTACCAGCAGGATATGCCAGATAATAGGTGTATTACTTTTCAGAAGAATCTGATAAAAAGACTTATTATATATATATATATATATATATATATATATATATATATATATATATATATATATCAGTTATTCATCGCTGTTCCAGAATTTCAACAACCGAGTTTTAAGCATCCTAAGCGATCGCAAAAACCGAAGACAAAATTAAAATCGAAGTTAAAACGAACTCGTAACGTCGAGCGAAGCAAAAATACTCCATTTCTCCACATGAATTTACGGAATTATGTTTGACCTCACTGTGACCTTGACCTTTGACCGATTTTGACCAAAATCTAATCAGCACTGTCCATCACCCTCCTGAATCACGTGGTGTAATTTAACATTGCTAGCTTATTCCGTTCTCGAGTTATCGTGCCTACAAACAAACAAACAAACAAACAAGCAGTCATAGACTGGTACTTACGAAATCATCAACTTGACCTCTGACCTTGTCTCATAAAAGCTGTCTCAAGAGAAGGTTGCAACGCAAACCAGAAGTTTCTTCGATGATTCTGTACCAAACCATCAAAAATCGAATGTTTGACCTCACTGTGACCTTGACCTTTGACCGATTTTGACCAAAATCTAACCAGCGCGAGCCACCACCCTCCTGAATCAAGTGGTGTAATTTGACATTGGTAGTTTCTTCCGTTCTCGAGTTACATGTACCAAACCATCAAAAATCTAATATTTGACCTCACCGTGACCT
Organism: Eptatretus burgeri; assembly: GCF_056783735.1. NCBI lineage: Eukaryota > Metazoa > Chordata > Myxini > Myxiniformes > Myxinidae > Eptatretus > Eptatretus burgeri. The sequence continues at coordinate 246,383 of NC_140966.1, read as the reverse complement.
TGACCTTTGACCGATTTTGACCAAAATCTAATCAGCACTAGCCATCACCCTCCTGAATCATGTGGTGTAATTTGACATTGGTACCTTCTTCCGTTCTCGAGTTATCGTGCCTACAAACAAACAAACAAACAAACAGAAACGGAAGGCATCAATATACTTACAAAATCTTTAGATTTCGTAAGTAACAAACAGACGGGTGAAAACAGTAACCTCCGTCCATCTTCGATGGCGGAGGTTAATGAGTGGAGGTGAGCAGTGATTCTGAAATGTGGAAGTTTCACCAGAAGGGGATGGCTGGTGGATTGTGTGTGCCCTGCAGAAATCTGGGGTGGGGCGGGGGGGGCTACACATAGAAGCAGTAGAGGGTGGAAGACCAGAAAAGAGGTGGAAGATGACAAAGAAACCACCAACCTGTCTGCAATGCGAGAGTGATAGGTCCATAGACTCAGCTTCATCACGGGAGAATCCAATGATATTGAAGGCCTTGATTTCCAGGGAGTCAAGTTGAGCAAAGTGTAAGGCAGGAGCCCCAGTCCAGAAACGAGAGCAATACTCCAGCAAGCTATGGATGAAGGCCTCATAGGTGGATAATAATTCAGGTGTGCCAAGGAAGGACTTTGCATGATGGAGGATGCCCAGTAAGGAAGGAATATTTTCCCAGCGAATGACTTTGGAGACCACCTTTGAAATGTGGTTTCCCAAGAAAGAACATAACCAATAGTGAGACCCAAAAGTTTGAGTGACTGAACTTATTTGAGATGATTGGGAAGAAAGTATATGGGAGAGTTTACCAGAGAGAGAGGGACAGAGACAGAGACAGAGACAGAGACAGAGACAGAGACAGACACAGAGACAGAGACAGAGACAGAGACAGAGACAGAGAGAGAGAGACAGAGACAGAGAGAGAGAGACAGAGACAGAGAGAGAGAGACAGAGAGAGAGAGAGACAGAGAGAGAGAGACAGAGAGAGAGAGAGACAGAGAGACAGAGAGACAGAGAGAGAGAGAGACAGAGAGACAGAGAGACAGAGAGAGAGAGAGGAGACTTTTGTCTCTTTTCATTATAAAAATAGAAAAGAAAGCCCCCAAATGAGAGTTACATTTTCATTTCAGAGAAAGAAAGGAAAAACCAAGAAACAATTTCTGAAGAAAGGAAAGGATGAATCGGGTGGATGATATACAGAACATTTCACTAAAGGATAAACATTCCTCTCGGACTTTGCAAATACCTTCCTTTATACACCATTTTGATTAGAACTGCGGTAATCTTCCAGTTTCCAAGTATGACAGTATGACAGACCTGAGCCTCGTCCTGGTGGAGGTGTTGCTCTCTTCATCAAAGACTCTATTCCTCACTCTCCCTGCACTGCTCTCACTCCCCCACACCCCCAGGAATACCTCTGGCTTCGGCTTCCCCTCCACTCCCACCTCATGTTTATATGTGTACTGTACCGTCCACCGAACAGTGATGACTCCATCTACACCTCACTCTCCGAAAACATGGACCATCTTCTATCTTCTCATCCAAACTCTCTCTTCCTCTTATGTGGCGACTTCAATTGTCATCACGCCAGTTGGCTAGGTGTGGGTACCTCTCTCACCTGCCATGGGACATCAGCAAAAGCTTTCTGTGACTCATTGGGACTGACTCAATCGGTCAACTTCCCGACCCGGATCTCAACCAATGGTACTCCATCTCTTCTGGATCTGATTTTGACAAATTTCCCTGACAATATCTGCTGCTCTTCCTTCGCTCCAATTGGTTCTTCTGACCACGTCCTTGTTAAAGTGGACATCTCTCTGGCTGTTATCAGAGAACCACCTCACCGCCGTCGAGTCTGGCATTTCACTCAAGCCGACTGGCAGGGTCTCCGAGCAGCCATCAAACTTACAGACTGGTCTCCTATCACTACTTTCTCAAACATCAACTCATCCTGGGAATTCTTTCAAAGAAACTTGCTCTCCCTCATGCACAGATTTATCCCCTCTCGTGTTCAGTTGTCTTACCCTTCCTCCCGCCCTTGGTTTACTGAAGCTTGTGGCGAGGCAGTTGTCCTGAAACAACTTGCCTTTGCCTCATGGAAAGCAAACCCAACTGAGGGCAATCTCAGTTCTTTCCACAAAGCTCGGAACAAGTGTGTAGCTACCCTCAGGAGAGCCAGAAAACAACATCTTTCTCATCTCAAGTCTGAACTCTCAAACCTCTCTCCCTCCTCAAAATCCTGGTGGCGTTTAATCAAGTCTGTTTCTGGTGTATGTTCCCCCTCCATCCCCTCCCTTACCTCAAATGGCCGCACTGCTGATTCCACACGTGATAAAGCTGAATGTCTAAACTCGGTGTTTGCAGCTAAATCTTGTGTCCCAAACCCATCACTATCTCTACCCACTTTACCCAGTCGCACCCAACTGTCCCTGGACTCTGTATCCTTTTCTCCTGACAAGGTGGAGAGCTTGCTTTCAAACCTCGAGTCAGATTCTGCAACCGGTCCAGACGGCATCAGCCCACGTGTCCTCAAAGCCTGCTCTTCTGCTCTTGCTCACCCTCTCTCTGTTCTATTCACCCTCTCATTTTCCCAAGGTCATCTGCCATCTGCTTGGAAATCTGCTAACATCACTGCCCTGCATAAAAAGGTGCAAAAACAGATCCCTGTAACTACAGACCAATCAGCCTTCTCCCAATCATCAGCAAGGTGATGGAATCCATCATCGCTTCAGACATGAAATCCTTCCTCTTCTCCAATGGCTTGATTTCCAATCATCAATTTGGTTTCAGACCAGGTCACTCTACCCTAGATATGCTGCTACTGCTCTCCCATCAATGGATGGAGGTCCTCAATGCCAGACAGGAAATCCGAGCCGTATCCCTGGACATATCACGTGCTTTTGACACAGTCTGGCACCCTGCACTACTCACCAAACTCTCTTCCCATGGTATTCAAGGCCATCTCCACTCATGGCTCGCAGACTTCCTCTCCTGTCGCAGTCAACGTGTGGCCCTAAATGGAGTTCTTTCATCCCCTCTTCCTGTGCAGGCTGGAGTTCCTCAAGGTAGCGTTCTGGGCCCTGTTCTTTTCTGGTTTTCATCAATGATCTCTCGGACTCTCTGGAAAATCCTCTATTTCTCTTTGCCGATGACTCCACCCTCTGCCGTACCATCTGTCATCCCTCAGACCGGCAAGCAGCAGCTTCTTCGCTCACTGCAGATCTGGATAAAATCACAAACTGGTCCAACACGTGGAACATGTCTTTCAATCCAGACAAATCTCACACTCTCACTATGTCTCTTCGAAAGGACCGTTTACAAAACCCCCCATCCACTTTCTCAACAATCCTCTGGAAGAAGTCTTTTCTTTCAAGCTTCTGGGTCTCACTATCTGCCATGACCTTTCCTGGGAAAGTCACATTTCCAACCTTGCCTCAAAAGCCAGTCGCCGACTGGGAATCCTCCGTCGTGCAAAGTCCTTCCTCGGCCCTCTTGAGCTCCTGACCACTTACAAAGCTTTTGTCCGTAGCCTGATGGAGTACTGCTCTCCCCTCTGGGCTGGTGCTCCTGCCTCCCACCTTTCTCGACTTCACGCTGTCGAAACCAGGGCTTTTAAGATCATTGGCATCTCCCGCAATGAAGCTGAGTCTTTGGGCCTCTCACTCAATCACCGCAGGTTGGTCGGTGGTCTTTCTGTCTTCTACCGACTCCTCTCCAGCCTTGCCCCCCTGCTCTCTCTGTGATTTGTCCCAACCACATTTCCACAGGTCGCTCAAGGTCCGCCAACAACCCCCTTCTGGTAAAACTACCAAAATCACGAATCACTGCTCATCTTCACTCTTTCATTCCTCTTTTTTCCCGCCTTTGGAATAAACTTCCTCACTCTATTCTTTCCCATTCTTCCCTCCAGGCATTCAAAACAGCTGTTCACCACCACCTCTTATCTTCCCCCATCCAAATCCTCGATCTTTTCTACCCCCGATAATCCACCCAAGCCCACTTCCTTCAATTCTCCTGCTTTCCTTCCTGAAAGTCCCTTTAATGTCCATCTTCCCCTCGCCATGTTCCCCGTCCCATCCCCATCCCTCTCCCTTCCACAGTTCACCTGTGTCTGTTCCCCAATGTTTTGTCCCTTCCACTCCCGCCCCTCTTGTCTCATGCCTCCTTGCTGTGAGTTGTGTGTTAGCTCTCATACGAGCCTCGACCAAGGTATACAAAAAAAAAAAAAAAAAAAAAAAAAAGTTACTGAAAAGAAAGCAAAATCCAATTTAACACGACTTATTACAAGATTTTGGAACAAGAACAAAGCATCTTCATCATTTACTCCAACACCGTCAAGTTTTCTTTTCCTTGACTTATATGCTGCCATCTTTGCCTGAGCAAGCAGGAAATTGGCTAACACAGCATTAGAATTTTTGTGTGGGATATCCAATCCGTAGATGAACACACAAGTGTTAAAAATCAAACCAAACCTCGCAAAACAATTCCGAAGTAAAATAAATTAAGGTTCCAACCGTTGGCATTCAACATAGATGTAAAAAAGGTTTTCAGATTTCTTACAAAAAGGACATTCATCTACAAGCAGATTTGAAAAATGGTGTAACAAGTGATTAGAAGGAAGGATCCAGTGTACTAGTCTCCATTGGAGGTCGCCATATCGTGGTGGTACAGGAGGGTGATAAAAAAAACCTTTCCAGTTATGAAAATAAGGGGGAGAACAAGGTAAGAGGTCTCTCCATTGAACCCTCTGCTGCGTTATTTGGCGTTGCGAAAGAAATTTTACACAACCCAAATAAAGGTCTTTTTGTTTGGGAAGGTCATTGAAGCCTTCGTTAAAAGGGGGACAAGGAAGAGAGCTGGAAAGAAAAAAACACATACGAGTTCAGGAAAGGTAGAGACAGAAGGTATTCGATGTGCATTTTGTTCATTGCTTTGCTGGTCCTGCTCCCAAGCAGGTGCAAGCTGTGTGTATGTCCAAAGCATACGACATGATATGCGTGCCACGATTCGAGAGGATTACACACTGACCAGGCTTGCCAATGCATCAGCTCCGATCCAGCTGCCGTTTGGGCTGAGAAGATCTGCGACAGATTTAACGCCCTTGTCGGTAAAGTGTTGAATGAGACACCTATCAGCAGGCATATCATGGTAAAAGGAGTTGTAGAACAAAAGTTCTTCCAGAAACATCTGTTTCGTGTAAGAATGTGTAGCTCTTGTTATTGTCAGAGCTTGCCATGCATTTAGTATGCTCTGATAGAAACAAGAGAGGGGAGATGTGTCGATTTTGGAAAGGTCCATCAGGAAGAGAGAGTGGTCATAGCCTAGCCTCCCAGCCTGTTGCAAAAGGTGACGAGCGACGTTGACCCATGGTGGAGAGGGTCACATGTATAGCATGCGAAGAGCAGCCGAGAGTCAAAAGGCCATGAGCCGGCTCTTTATGTTGACCAGGCCTTGGCCTCCATCGGTCAGTGGTAAACTGAGGACCCCAGGTCGCAGCCAGTGTTTTCCGTCCCAGAAAAAGGACACGAAGCACTTCTGGAGCTGTTGAAGCAACAATGCTGGAGGATGCAGCACGAAGAACCTGTGCCATAAGGTAGAGGCCACCAGTGTGTTGATGACAAAGACCCTTCCACGATATGACAGTTGTGTGATCAGACCTTTGCGTTTTTGCAGTTTACCCTCAACAAACTCAAGCAGACCAGCCCAATATTTTGCTAATGTGGTATTATTACCTAAGAACACTCCAAGGTATTTCACACCATCATTGGCCCATGACAGTGGAGCAGGAAGTCTTGGCGCCAAGTTGCACAACGGACCGAGCCAAAGGGTGCTCGTTTTGTTGCAATTTACTTTGGCTGAAGAAGCCTTTTCAAATAATGATAAACAATAATGAACGACGTTAATGTCATTGATATCTTGTACGAATACACACACGTCATCGGCGTATGGCAGTACCTTGATGGGCCGTTCAAGCTGGGACAAACTAACCCCTGTTAGTCTACAGCGCAAAGAAACCAGTAGGGGTTCAATGGAGAGAGAGCATAAAGCAACCCAGAAAGAGGGCAACCTTGTCTAATTCCCTTGCTATTAGACAAAGGTGCAACAAGTTCATTGTTTATCTTAAGCACACTATAAATATTATTGTATAGTATTTTAATACAAGAGATGAAGGTTGAACCAAGTCCAAACCGCTCAAGTACTTCGAAAAGGTACTGATGGTCAACACGGTCAAAGGCTTTCTCCTGATCAAGGAAAAGAAGTCCTAAATCTTTAGGGTTTTCCTTGCACAGTTCAATGATGTCTCTCACAAGGGAGATGTTCTCATAGATGGAACGTTTTGGGACACAGTAACATTGGTCTTCTTCCAACAACGAGGATAAATAAGGAGTAAGTCACGATGCCAGGGCTTTCGAAAACATCTTATAGTCTGTACATAACAGGGAGATAGGACGCCAATTTTCAATTCTCAGCATGTCTCCCTTTTTGGGGATGAGGGTAAGAAGAGCTCGTCAGCAACTCTGAGGTAGCTCTCCAAGGTGGCAGCTTGCGTTCAAGGTGTTAATGAGTGCTGGACCCAATAAATGCCAAAACGTCTTGTAAAATTTGTTTGTAAGTCCATCCAAACCAGGTGCTTTCCCAATGGCAAGGCCGTGCAGGGCAGCGCCAAGTTCATCCAAAGTAATGGGTCTTTGCAGTTGGGAACGCCCATCTGCACACACAACACTGGCAGGCCTATGGAGATAGAGGCGACACTGGCAGGATTTATTTGTTCCATTGAATGTATTTTGAAAAAGTATTCCTTCACAAAAAGTTTGATTTCTGATTGTGTAAAGATAATGGATGAACCTGCCAATCGCAGCTGAGAAAGCTGCTTACTGGGAAGACTTTTCTCTAAGGAAAAGAAGTACTTGGTTGGTACGTCTGCTTCATTCAGGTGTCGCACCCTCATCCGAACTAAGGCACCACGTGCATTCCTCTCGGTTATTTCCTTTAATAAGGACTGTTTCTCAGTTAAGGTTTTTTGTATGTTACTATTATTTTGTCCGATGACCCGTTGGAGTTGTAAAATCTCTAACTGTAATATTTTCTTTACTTCATGGTCAGCGCTTGTTGAGAAAAACTGATACTGTTGACAGAACCCTTTAATTTGGGTTTTTACTAAATCCCACCATATCAGCGGGTTAACGGAACAGCTTAACTTCTGTTCTCGGAGAGCCGTCCAGAAGGATTCAAAGGCCTGAATGAAGTTGAGGTTTTCTAGTAAACTATTATTGAATTTCCAATGAGAGCTCCCTGGACGTGGTTTAGAGAGTTGAATAAAGACTCGAGCTCGGGAATGGTCAGAGAAACCAGAAGGCACAATATCGGATTTATAAACTCCATGTAATAAATGAGAATTTACATAGATGCGATCAAGCCTCACAAGTGAGATGTGGTTGCTTAAACAACGACACCATGTGTAAGACTGATCAGAAGGTGCTGCACACGCCAAATATCATGAAGATTATATTTCGCAATGATGTTTGCAAAACGTTTTGCAGTGCATGGTTGGGGTTCCGGCCCATTTCGGTCACATGAAGCATTAACAGTACAGTTAAAATCGCCACCAATAATTAGACAAGTCTGCAAATCCAGTGTTTGCAGGAATTTTCTCAGTTCGGCGAAAAAGGAGATCCGCTTGTCATTTTTGCTTGGAGCGTACACATTGAGGATTGTGAACTTGACCTGGTTGATGGAGAAGGTCACAGAGGCAAGGTGTCCATCAATAATACTCATAAATTTAAGGCAGGATGGATGGAAATGTTTCCCGAAGACAAACATGATGCCTGCCTTCAACAAGGAGTTGTTACTAAAGAAACATTCCTTGTCCATACATAATTACCACTGAGCCTGAACAGATCGGACAGCATGGGTCTCTTGTAACAAAGCTATGTCAAGACCGTTGACCTCCACCAGCTGTTTAATTTGGATCTTACGGAGCGGACTACCACCACCATCAACATTTATTGTTCCAATCTTGAAACTGGCCATGAGGAAAATAATAGTTTCTAAGAATAAGTTCAGAAGTGGGATAATTGATTAGAATCCCTTTTCTCCTTGGCAATCAATGTTTTTTTTAAGCGGTGACAGTGTGTCTGGTGGAAACCGAATAAGTCAGGCTTACGTACGATAGCCTGAGCACACTCGGGGAAGGACGGTAGATCTGGAAAGTATTCCGTCAGGTTTATATTGCGTTTCCTGTATGTATTTTGGAAGAAGAGTCTTATTTGTTCAGGGGGGGGAGGGGTAGGACCTTGACTGGTGAGCTTCACCGTTTCCACCTGACTGTTCCTGTTTGCTTCCTCCAGGTCAGATTCCTCAGAATCGGTTTTAGTTTCCGAGTCACACAAGCTTGTACTGTCCTGCATATCGATACTGTCGTCAGTATTGATACAAGGATCTGTACTGGTTTTCAGGTCTATGTGCTCTTCCATTGTGGGAACATCTCCTGGTGAAGAAACGGAAATAATCGGGGGATTTGATGAAACGGAAACACCATCAGTGTATGCAGAGATCTCGCTTCCCTCCATCGTAACGGTGTTATCGACCTCCAACGGCGTGGAGGGAAACAGTACTTTGGGGGAGGGGCTCTCGTAAAACATCCATTTTAACATTCCCTGCGTTTCCAGCTTCACCACGTGATGAAATGGGAGCAGTAACAGGGTTAACATTTGTTTCACTATTTCCCGCTGACAAGGATTCAGGGTTAACATTTACTGAAATAACAACAGGTTCATCACTAGTGGCTGTGTATCACCATCAATGGACTTTCCAATAGGAGAGTTTTTTTTAACGAGTGAAAACGTTTCATTTACTGCGATAACAGGTAAAGCTGTCTCTGTCAGGGAGACGTCGATGTCCTCACCGGCAAGTAGGGTAAAGTTGTTGGTCGTAGGTACCGTTGGTCCGGGTCCATACCGAATCCATAACGGGTCCATAACGGGTAGGCCTTGTCGAGTGACGTCAGTCACAACTGCAGGAACATTACCGACAGATTCCTCGTTTGTTAATGCTCCTTTCTTCTGAGTTAAACGACCATCAGGTAAAGTCTTTCTCTTCCTTTATGGAACGACGGTGAAACCATCACAAACATTCGTTTTGCTGTATAAACTATCGGACTGGGAGGCCTTGGGAGGCCTGGGCCTTATTACCGGACACGAGGTTCGCTTCCTTCACAGTCAAGAAAGAAGAGGAAGACGTATCCTTGCTGACGAAGTTTGTTTCATCGTTTGACAAGGTCCCCTTTGGGCAAGATCGTTTCAAGTGTCCGAAATTACCACATTCGAAACATTTCAAGGTGTCAATGGTTACATAGACTACCTGGTAATCATGGTTATAAATTGAGTTTTAAAGCAATGTTCAAGGTTCTTTCAGCGTTTGAGGGAGGAAGCACCACATAAGCTTGTCTCCGAAAATACATCACGTGCTTCGTCCGATCGTCCTGGCTCCGTAAAGGTAACATGGTGATCTGAGAAACCACAGGACCATAACGAGATAGTTTGGAGATCGGCGTCTGATTCCTCAGGAAAGGAGAATCGTTCGAGGTAATGACCTTCAGGACCGGTGTGTCGAGAGGGGAGATGAGCACGAAATGTCCGTCATCTGTTGATAGTCCGGTCGAAACAATTTCGTGAACCAGTTCTGTCTCAGACACGAAGATTACCACACGTTTGCTCATTCGTGAGGCTGCACGAACTTTGTCAGTACCGACTATGTTTCCTGTAGCGATAACGAGATCCTCGACGCTAACGTCGTCGGGTGGGACACAGACGAAGCCATGTTTTCTTGTTAATGCTTCAAATGAGGCATAACGGGAATACGAAGTCTTGTTTAGGAAGGGGGAGGAGGGGTGATTACTCTCGTGCAGTAATTAAATACGAGCCGAGACAGGTTTCCAAAGGAAATAAACACAGCTACAGTGAGGAAAAAACGATCAGTTTAAGGGCCGGGATGGGCCGCCAACTAAAAACTATCCACAAAGAAGCCATGGGATCTTTCTCTCTATCTCAGGGAAAAGTATGCGAGGAGAAAACAGGGGGGTGGGGAGGGAAGGCGAAGGGAAGAGATGAACCAAAGGGCAAACCACGAAATAACAAGGACAGATGGTCGGGGTGACGACGGCGCGAGGGAAGGCCGAAGCGCGAGGTCTAACGAAGATGGGAGGGTGGGAGCACAAATAACGATGTGTAGATGGAAACAAAGGAAAGGAGGTGAAAAAAACGATGCAAAAGGGGATGGGAAGGCGAAAAAACAGGGCAGATCACAGCTCACCAAGACCACACAGCCGCCATGGCACTCCACTCAACTCACAAACAGGAGAGAGAGAGAGAGAGAGAGAGAGAGAGAGAGAGAGAGAGTGAGAGAGAGAGAGAGAGAGAGAGAGAGAGAGAGAGAGAGAGAGAGAGAGAGAGAGATGCAGAGAGAGAGATGCAGAGAGAGAGATGCAGAGAGAGAGATGCAGAGAGAGAGATGCAGAGAGAGATGCAGAGAGAGAGATGCAGAGAGAGAGATGCAGAGAGATAGATGCAGAGAGATAGATGCAGAGATAGAGATAGAGATAGAGATAGAGATAGAGATAGAGATAGAGATAGAGATAGAGATAGAGATAGAGATAGAGAGAGAGAGTTGTCAGGATTGAAAGACATATTCCAGGTATTTGACCGGCTTGTTGTTGGCTTAATGGTTTGGGTGGTGGGCTTGGGATCCTAGGATCCTGAGTTCAAATCCCACTCCACTGTTGAATTAATACCAGGTGGGGTTGACTCTGCCTGTCATCTTTCTGAGGTCAGCAAAATAAGTGCCAGCTGCTGGTATCCTGTGTCAGAGTGGCAACTCGTCTGGGCTTGTGCCCAAGGAGAATGTTGAGGCAGCACAAATGCTCTGCACAGAGTATGATCCCGATGGATGGATGGATGGACCAGCTTGTGATTCCATCAAGGTCTTAACAGAGGGAAAGTGGCTGCAGCCTGCCTATCTGAAGGATGAGGGATGTCATGGTAAAGGGTGGAGACATCAGCAATGAGATAAAGAGTATTTTCCAGACTCGGAGAAATTGTTGAAGATACGACGTGGCTCAGAACACTCCCTTGGAGCACTTCAAGCTCGACTGAGTGATATGAGAGGATTACGTTGAGAGCCACATGTTGGCAATAAGAATAGAGGAAGTCTATTCCCCTCTCGTGTTCAGTTGTCTTACCCTTCCTCCCGCCCTTGGTTTACTGAAGCTTGTGGCGAGGCAGTTGTCCTGAAACAACATGCCTTTGCCTCATGGAAAGCAAACCCAACTGAGGGCAATCTCAGTTCTTTCCACAAAGCTCGGAACAAGTGTGTATCTACCCTCAGGAGAGCCAGAAAACAACATCTTTCTCATCTCAAGTCTGAACTCTCAAACCTCTCTCCCTCCTCAAAATCCTGGTGGCGTTTAATCAAATCTGTTTCTGGTGTATGTTCCCCCTCCATCCCCTCCCTTACCTCAAATGGCCGCACTGCTGATTCCACACGTGATAAAGCTGAATGTCTAAACTCGGTGTTTGCAGCTAAATCTTGTGTCCCAAACCCATCACTATCTCTACCCACTTTACCCAGTCGCACCCAACTGTCCCTGGACTCTGTATCCTTTTCTCCTGACAAGGTGGAGAGCTTGCTTTCAAACCTCGAGTCAGATTCTGCAACCGGTCCAGACGGCATCAGCCCACGTGTCCTCAAAGCCTGCTCTTCTGCTCTTGCTCACCCTCTCTCTGTTCTATTCACCCTCTCATTTTCCCAAGGTCATCTGCCATCTGCTTGGAAATCTGCTAACATCACTGCCCTGCATAAAAAGGTGCAAAAACAGATCCCTGTAACTATAGACCAATCAGCCTTCTCCCAATCATCAGCAAGGTTATGGAATCCATCATCGCTTCAGACATGAAATCCTTCCTCTTCTCCAATGGCTTGATTTCCAATCATCAATTTGGTTTCAGACCAGGTCACTTTACCCTAGATATGCTGCTACTGCTCTCCCATCAATGGATGGAGGTCCTCAATGCCAGACAGGAAATCCGAGCCGTATCCCTGGACATATCACGTGCTTTTGACACAGTCTGGCACCCTGCCCTACTCACCAAACTCTCTGCCCATGGTATTCAAGGCCATCTCCACTCATGGCTCGCAGACTTCCTCTCCTGTCGCAGTCAACGTGTGGCCCTAAATGGAGTTCTTTCATCCCCTCTTCCTGTGCAGGCTGGAGTTCCTCAAGGTAGCGTTCTGGGCCCTGTTCTTTTTCTGGTTTTCATCAATGATCTCTCGGACTCTCTGGAAAATCCTCTATTTCTCTTTGCCGATGACTCAACCCTCTGCCGTACCATCTGTCATCCCTCAGACCGGCAAGCAGCAGCTTCTTCGCTCACTGCAGATCTGGATAAAATCACAAACTGGTCCAACACGTGGAACATGTCTTTCAATCCAGACAAATCTCACACTCTCACTATGTCTCTTCGAAAGGACCGTTTACAAAACCCCCCATCCACTTTCTCAACAATCCTCTGGAAGAAGTCTTTTCTTTCAAGCTTCTGGGTCTCACGATCTGCCATGACCTTTCCTGGGAAAGTCACATTTCCAACCTTGCCTCAAAAGCCAGTCGCCGACTGGGAATCCTCCGTCGTGCAAAGTCCTTCCTCGGCCCTCTTGAGCTCCTGACCACTTACAAAGCTTTTGTCCGTAGCCTGATGGAGTACTGCTCTCCCCTCTGGGCTGGTGCTCCTGCCTCCCACCTTTCTCGACTTCACGCTGTCGAAACCAGGGCTTTTAAGATCATTGGCATCTCCCGCAATGAAGCTGAGTCTTTGGGCCTCTCACTCAATCACCGCAGGTTGGTCGGTGGTCTTTCTGTCTTCTACCGACTCCTCTCCACCCTTGCCCCCTCTGCTCTCTCTGCGATTTGTCCCAACCACATTTCCACAGGGCGCTCAAGGTCCGCCAACAACCCCCTTCTGGTAAAAGTACCAAAATCACGAATCACTGCTCATCTTCACTGTTTCATTCCTCTTTTTCCCGCCTTTGGAATAAACTTCCTCACTCTATTCTTTCCCATTCTTCCCTTCAGGCTTTCAAAACAGCTGTTCACCACCACCTCTTATCTTCCCCCATCCAAATCCTCGATCTTTTCTACCCCCGATAATCCACCCAAGCCCACTTCCTTCAATTCTCCTGCTTTCCTTCCTGAAAGTCCCTTTAATGTCCATCTTCCCCTCGCCATGTTCCCCGTCCCATCCCCATCCCTCTCCCTTCCACAGTTCACCTGTGTCTGTTCCCCAATGTTTTGTCCCTTCCACTCCCGCCCCTCTTGTCTCATGCCTCCTTGCTGTGAGTTGTGTGTTAGCTCTCATACGAGCCTCGACCAAGGTATACAAAAAAAAAAAAAAAAAAAAAAAAAAGTCAGTAAGCCATGTGTGGATTTGGTCTTGGAGGCGATAGGTTCAGAGTTTTCAGAGCACAGTGGGGTCCCAGACTCTCAAAAGCTCGATATATATGGAGAGGGCCTGATCACATGTGTGACATTGAGGGCCTCCACTATTATTGTGAGTCGAAGCAGCATGTTCAAGGTCAAGTGATTTGAGCTAAATCTAAATTGATGATCTGAGATAAGCCATTAGAGAAAGGAAGGATTTGACATCAACTGAGATGATGGATTCCATGACCTTGCTGATGATCGGAAGCATGTTGTAAAGGTGATTGTTTTTTTTAATCTTTTTTATGTAAAGCAATGATGTTGGCTGACTTCCAAGCAGATGGAAGATGACCGAAGGCAAATTAAAGTGTGAACAGAGCAGAAAGAGGATGTGCAAGTGCAGCAGAGCAGACATACACCAGATAAAGACTTAACAGGTTTTAGAGGAGGAAGACAAGTTTGAAAGTTCAACAATGCCGTTGGACCTATATTGTCTCGCTCTCGTAAGAGTGGACACAAACTTGTTGTGGGGTTTGTGGAATGATCTGAGATTGCCTTCAGTCAGGTTTGCCTTTCAGGAAAAGAAGTGAAGTTGTTTTAAAGCAACTGCCTCACCACAGGATTCAGTAAACTATGGGTGGGAAGAAGGGTGGATAACTAAAGCCAACAATGGATTGATCTGTGTATAAGAGAGAGAAAGCAGGTTTCTGTGGAAGAATTCCAAGGCTGAGTTAATATCATGGGCAGTAGATATAGGAGATCAGTCATGAAGTGAGATGCCTGCTTGCAGTCCCTGCCAATCTGCCTGAGTGAACTGCTAGACTGGCCAGCACTGATGCAACACTATGAGAATAGTCAGGGAGAGGTTGACTCACAAGCACATGATTAGATGAACCAAATGGAACATTGGAAGAGCAGTTGATACTTGTGAAGAAGTTTGTCATCACCAAGTCCAGAAGGGAGGATTTTCCATTGAGGGAAATCCAGGTCAGAAAGTTTACAGATTGAATCACTCAGTCCCATGGAGTCACAGAAGTCCTTTGCTGAAGTTCCATGACTGGTGAGAGAGGTACCAACACCTAATCAAGTTGCATGGTGACAATTGAAATCGCCACATATGAGGAAGAGAGCGTTGGGATGAGTGGTTATAAGTTTGTCCTTGTTGTCTGAGAGAGATGTAGATGGAGTCATCACTGTTTGGAGGCCATTACAACACGTATACAAACAAGAAATGGGAGTGGAGGGGAAGTCTCAATCAAAGGTACTCCTGGGGGTTGGGAGGTGTCAGATTAGTACATGCACAGTGAGAAATAGAGTTATTGATGTAAAGTGCAACTCTGCAACCAATACGGGGTTCAGACTTATGAAATTGGAGGAATAGACAATAGCCAGTTCGAGACACAAAGGAGTCACGACGTCCTGTGGGGGGGAGGATTCTGTTAAACAGATGATGTCTAGTTTATTAGCATTAGCCTGAATTGAGAGATCTGTCAGGGTGGATCGGAGGCCTCAGATGTTTGAGGTCAACACCGTTAGGGATAGGGGAGGAGGCGTTGTTGTTATGGTGCAGCAATGTGTGAAAGGAGACAGGAGATGGGGCTGGGTGGGGGGAAGGTGGGAAGGTGGGAGGGGGGGTGGGAGGTGGCAGGGCATGTGTGGAAGCTGGGAGGGGGCGTGGTGGGGGAAGCAAGGATGATGCAGGATGAGGGTAAGCTGAGACGGGGATGGATGAGATGGGTGGAAGAGGAAGATGAGAGCAGACAGCGTGAGGGACAAGCTTTGTGGGGATGGGGTGATGGGGAAGCTTTGAGGAGGTAGGTGTGGGGATGCAGAAATAGGGAACATGAAGTGGAGGGGTGCTGAAGAGGGGGTACACATAGAAGGCGTGGAGTTGGAAGGATGCGGGCATGAGCAGATGTGGGGGAGGGTACTGACTTGGAGGGGTTTCACAAAGTTAAAAGACGTGAACGGGAAAGATTGTCATGAGCAGACGACCTCTGCAAACTGGACTTCAAGATTCCCAATCTGGATATAGACATCATCAATGACAGACATCATTGGATGGGTGAAAAGAATGCTTGTCGAAGGCACGGAAGTAAATGGTGCTGTAGGTTTGGGACGAGATTAATTGGACCAGGCATTTACTGAAGGTGTGAGACATACTTGGAAATAATGTTGGTGAAGAAGAAGAGGATTCGATCATGATGAAGAAGAACACATGTCATGACCTGATGAAGAAATAAGGAAAGTGAAGCATTTTAAAATGTATTTAAAAGCTTTTAAAGGAAGAATTTCTTTCAATGAAGATTCAGTGTGGAGATGTTGAGAAAAGGAAGGGATAAGAATGAAGTACAGAAAGTACAGGCAGATTGAGTTCATGTTTTGGAGTGAATAAAAATACTGTTTTTTAAAACTGTACAGCGAAAAGTGTGAAAGTTAAATCACGCTAAAGATAAGTACTTAAAAGAAGCCACGGAATTATCAGGCTTGATAGTGGCTTCAACAAAGAGGAATGGCCCAATGACTCATCCATGCATTCGGCCACACAACAAGGTAACCTTTGGGCTACCACACTCAAGTTCTCAGACCACAAGGGGCGGCTCAGAGCCCAAAATCCTGACATTATGTCTGTTAAACATGATGTCATATGTCTCAGGAGATACCAGGAAACCCAAAACGATCAATATAACTTTGAGGAATGTTCTCTCACATGCAGCAAACTACATCGTTATATCCCAATGAATTATTTTGTATAATGGTTTGAATTTGGAACGGTAATTTGTGGACATTTCCACAATATTTGCATACAAAACTAGATATCAGCGATCACAAAGTGCTCACCAAGGGGAACCCCGATGGCCGCGATGCAATGATGGGCATATGTTTTTTGAACTGCCATATGACCTTGGCCTTCAACATTTAGGGAAAGAGTGTAAATTGAGAAAATGTGTCCCCATCTACAATCTATTCCGAAAACTCAACATCATGAAAATCAGAAGAAAATGATTCAAGTTGTGAAAAAAAGTTTTTGGTTAATTAGGTCAATCTGAAAAAAGTAGGTCAGGCACACAAATCAAACAAACAGTCTTTGGGATTCCACATTGGCAAAATCGAGCAATGACAAAAAAGCGTTTTTTTTTTCAGACCTCCATTTGACCTGGACCGCATTTTTTTTTCAGATCACCATTTGACTTTGACCTTTAACTTCGAGGGATATGATGTAAATCAAGTGTAAATACGCCTTATTCTAGGCTATCCAGAGAGTGCAATTTCATTCCAATCAGGCAAATGTTAGTCGAGTTATGGTGAAAAATTGTTAAATTGTCTATAATTAGACCATGACCTTAAAAATGTCAAGGTTAAAAAAAAGTCAACCCTGCATACTTTTTCTTCCCATTATTTATGCAAAGTTTCATTCCAAAAGTCCTTGGACATTGGCAGAAAAAGGGAGAAAAACCTAAACGTTTTTTTAGTACTTCTAGGGGTGTAAGACCCTGACCTTTAACCCGGAGGAGTATGATGTAAATTAAACATAAATGTACCTTGTTCTAGGCTATCTACGGAGTGCAATTTTGTTCCGATTAGACAAACTTTAGTCGAGTTATGGTGGAAAATGTGTAAATGACTATAATTAGGTCATGACCTTAAAAATAAGTCAAAGTCAAAAAAATCAACCCCGCATACTTTGTATTCCCATTATTATTGCAGAATTTAATTCCGAAAGTCCCAGCCAGCTCCGAGATACAGCCGGTCAGAAAAGGAAGGAAAAAAAACCCCTAAAATGGTGGTTTCATACTCCTTGGGGTCGAAGAAACTCTGAGGTACCATTAAAAATTGGCGGTACTAATATTAGAAACAAACCCTTCCACAGCTCTTAGCCTCTCCTGTCCCATTGGTGGAGGCTGAATGAAATAATGGTCACTTTGTACCTCTTCCTTCTTAAAAGAAAATGGTATTCATGGGTGTAAAATGAACATCATTTTTCTTTCTCCCTCTTATCCATTTCCATGAACTAACATACCTGTGGCTGGAAATTGTATTTGCCTTCCAACAAGTATTTCTGCAGATTAAAATCAGTCTTTTGGAGTTGGAGTGAAGCAACAGCATGGCCAGCAAGGGGAGAGAAAGTGCCAGACATTGATGTGGGATAGGACCTCTGAGAGCACAGCTTCCACCCAAATATGTCAGCATCTGTAAGATACAAAATAAAATTTATATAGCATTGTTCCCATTAAAATCTAAATAAGCATTATAATAGACATTTTATTCTACTTAGGCAGGTGAATTAAAACCACCATAAACACCCGTTCTTACATTCACTGCTGGTGCAATACTGCTGGCCCGCTGCATTGCGTTTGGCTCTTGTATCTATGATTGGCTTTCTTTCATCTCCACTCACCATATAAAACTTGGAACTGTAAACGAGGCAATATATTATTAGGAATCTGCTCCAAATAAACGTTTATTATCATTAATATATTATGGTTTTATGAGATGATTTTGTAAAATTACCACCACCTGGAAACCATTTTTTTATTGTTCCTTATGAGGAAACTCAACATAGTAGGAAGCCATTATGCCCATCAAAGCCTGCACTAGTATTGTCAACTTATGGTTGTTTGTCCATGTTCTATCCTTTTAAGTGCTGAGGATCAAGCAAGGAAGCACATATACCATTTTTAAAGTCTCTGGTAGGACTCGGCCAGGGTTCTAACAATCGGCCTTCCGTACCTATAACGCCACTGAGTCTGGTTAAGCAATAAAAAAAGATGAATGTCAAATGAAAAAAGTAATAAATCAACCTGACTTTGAAGACTTCTATCTGCTTCTCTGGGGTGTTAAGGAAAAGTTTGAAGTCGCTTCTGTTCTTCATTTGCAAACCACCTTCAATGTTAAAACTTGTTTGTGTTGTGCCCACCCACTCTAAGGCTGCCCTGCCAATCTCCCCTTCCACTCCCATTCGAGCTGACACTTGGACCTGAGCTCTGCAAAAACAAACACATATCACATGGTCTGAAAACAGGTAAAGAATAAGTAAACAATCCAGTCGAATTATGAATCACGAAAAATGATTTTTTTAATCTTTTTTTTTTGCAATTTAGCAGGTGATCAGTTTAGCAGTTGACACTGTAATTTGCAATGAGTTTCTGTGGGTTTCACAGACTTCTGAAATTCTGTGGGTTTCACAGACTGCAATCGACCCAGAAGTTGGATTTTAACTTTAATAATCGTATTTCCAAGGTGCAGCTCAGAAACCTTGTTAACTGTGTAATGGGGGTCGACACAGGCTGTGTAACAAGCACTCCCTGTTGGTCAGGACCTCTACAGCAAGTGCTGGTGTGCCATGTATGTTCAGGTCACCATGCAAGTTCAGATGTGTCCTTTGGATATTATCCCTCATGGGACAGAATTGGCAGCTCAACCTTTGGGGGTAAATCCATCCCACGCTGAGCACAGCTCTTACATGGTTGAAGTATTGTTCGATGGTCCAAGACCAAAGGTCTCTTACCCCACCTCATAGACTCTCCTTTCCAAACTCACTCCAAAACCACCCCCACCCCCCCCCCCAAAAAACAAACAAATAAATAAATAAAATAAAGTAGTTACGTTGTTGCTTTGTTTCTTTTCTTGTGATTGATTGTTTGTCTTCTTTGTTGTACTTTTAAATTTATTTCCACTCTGCTCTTTCTCCTAGCTTTCTTGACATAGTCCTCAGCCATGAGGAGAATTTTGTACTTCCTTTCTTGGTTTATGTATTTTCTACATTTGTGTTGCCCCTTCCCTCCTCAATGAATGAAAAAAAATATTCCTTGGTACCATGATGAGCACAGCTTTGGCAAGTCTGTGCCACAACTGTTTGAGGTTTAAGTTATTCAGTTATTCTGCTGTCCCAAACAACAAGATTTTCAGTAAGAAAGTTTTGTTTGGTGTTTGGTGAGTCAAGGCTTAATACTAATTCTACCTGATCTCTTTGAACTGTGGCTTTGACTTGTATTTACAGGTATCTGGAAGATTTGCCTAGTTCTGGCAAAGATAAATTACTGCTCAGTCAGCTTGGTTATTGACTTATTCACAGTTGAGGCTCTCTCAGAACCACCATAAACACCCGTTCTTACACCCTTGATTGAGTCATAACTTTTTTCCTCTAATCTTAAGGCAATAGTGACTGCAATGTCAAAGTTTGACTGAGATGCTATGCCAACATATGGGGCCCAATATGACTTGCCCAGTACAGACTCGAAACTTGAACCCACCATATAAGTTTGCCTAAAAATAGAAGGGTGACACGGTTTTTCATATTTACAATAGGATCATGGTTGAGGTTGAGGGAGTAATTTTTTTTTAATGCTGGACAACCAAAAGCTTGTGACAATGAGACCGCCAAATTATTGGGTGTATTTTGAAGTAATGCAAGCTATGCGGTCATAAGGGACATTTGAAGAAGTGCTGCACCACTCAGGCACAGTGTAATCTTGTCATACAGAATGGCACACATTCAGCTCCTGCCCACAGAGCTTCATGACAAGATGCATCCGTCTGCAGGTTGGAGCAGTGGTGTTGTGGCTGTAAATGAGAATGTGGATACTTCTCTGTCTCCAACTCCCCCCCCCCCCCTTTCCTCTCCTCTCCACAGAAGAATGAGGAGTTGGAAAAATGGGAAGAGGAGGGGGATAATGTGGTGATCAATGAGGCAGAGCCCCGATCCCCCAAATAGATGTTTTTGGATCAAGAACCTCTAGCAATATGACCCTCTAGTGTGCAACAAGTAAAGTATAAATTTACATGTATTCCATGGACATTAGGAGATAGGAGATAATGGATGGACAAAGATAGCATAGGTCATAGGAGATGTGAAACTGGGATCCCGACACCATGAGCGAGGTTCTCTGATCAGAATGAAAAACAGGCCAACAATAAATAGTGTTGGTGTTGACCTTTCTTCGACAGTGATCAACTTTTTCAATGAGCCACAAACCCTTTGAAATGTCTCATTTTTTATTATTACAGATTCCCGTGTGTTCCAAATGTCACCAATCTATCAGCATTGTAAATATTTGTGGAAAAAAAGAATGAGCGACATATACAGAAAGTTTCGTAGGTACTTTTAAAAAGAATAATGATTTCAAAAGGAAAGTTCCTTCAAAAATATTATTGTATACAAGTTTAGCCACAGTATTGATAAATAAATGTTTCATAATCCACTCCACAGAAACATAGACAAAAGAGAGCCTCCAAAAAAGTGATTCAAATCTTACGTGGGTCGAATGTGTCCTTGAATGAAATACTTTGAAAAACTTTTCAAATCAGCATTTCCTTGTAATGTCGCATCCAAAAAGGAGGAGGCATTTACAGAAAGTCGCAGTGGTAGTCCAGTTATAGTAGGAAACACCACGTCTTCAGCTAACAGGAGGTTGCTTTTTTTTAACTCCACAACCTCACCCTAGAGGACGTAAGTGGAAAAATGATGAAGTTAACTGCATTATTATTTGATAGTGGATATACAAATTTTTTCAAGATGGAGTGGGTCATATTGTAAACAAAAGGAAGAAAGAGTAAGCCCACCTTGAGAAACTTGATTGCTGTGTCAGCTAAATCCAACGAGTAGTATTTGGCGAGTTGAGACCAGTTCTGACATTCAAAGTATGAAAGTTCATTCCCAAAGATTTTCAAGCCCAATGAACAAGATAATAATTCCTTTTCCCCCATTGTCTTCGACCCCTGTTCAAATGGTAAAATAATCATCAACAAAATCAAAATCATTTTCATGGTTGATTAAAAGAAAACATAAATTGTGTAAAGTACACTAATGAGCAAACAGGAATCAATTTTCCAAAATTATTCTCTATTCTAAATTTCAAATGTATTTCAGACAATGTTTTTAAATTGTATTCATTACGTTTGTTAAAATAATGTCGAACACCACTTACTTTCAGATGGGGCTGATCCAACTTGTTATCAAAACGGGAATACGTTGCATCGTGTTTGACAGTTACCACAGGCTGGGTTGATGAAACAATGTAGTTTCTACTTGAATTCCTGAGAAATACTTCATTCCAGCTTGTTAAACAGCTATGCTTTACTTTTCCATTCTCAGTGAAATGGGGGAAAAAATTCCTATTCGTCCTTGGATGTACGCACGATTTTTTCTGCTGCTGTAGGTTGTCCCCACGTACTCTCTTCTGGGTTTTCTCTTTATTTTGTGGAAAATATTTTTCCAACATAGTTTCCAGGTTTTCAACATGCCCTCCAAGCTGTAAAAGTGCATGACAAAAGAACAACGATTCTAAGCAACTAGCTAATAATTTTCACTTCAAAAACCACTTTCACTTCAAAACCTCTTGTAATTTCCTCATTAATCATCCAACAATGAGCATTTCATGTCTGATGCAATAAACAAGTAATTTACTTAACAAGCTGAAACTGAAACCTGCAATTTTTACCAGTTTTCCATTGAAAAATCCCTTAACCCAATGCCAACAGAACATCTAACATCCAGCATTCAAAATTCAAAATATTTTAACCTCCAATATTAGTGTCTAAGTCACAAGGCAGGAATAATTGATCTCACAAAGATGAGAATTTATTTGCAAAACACAGACTGACAAGAATTTGCTGCCAAGTCTGTTTTCTCAAGCTTGTTAGTGGAGAATGAAGAAAAAGGAAGAAAACAATTCAATAAATATTGTCGCGTCTGAGTATCCGTCAATATGGAATTCCTCAGAGCTGGGACCTTTCGCCCCGAGAGATGGTCAAAGCAGCCTTTTTAAATGCACTGTGTTCAGTATTACTCTATTTACTGTAACCCAAGGTCACCCAAATGGGCCAAAATGACAACAAACACAAACAGAAAGCAGGTTTTTTAAATTTTATTTTGGAGACCTTGTCGAGGCTCGTATGAGAGCGAACACAAAACGCACAGATAAGGGGGCATGAGACAATAAGGGTGGGAGTGGGAAGGACAAAACAGTGAGGAACAGAAACTTTAGATCTGTCAAAGGAAGAGGGATGGGGCGGGGAACACGGGGTATGCAAGATGGACATCACAGGGAGTTTCAGGAAGGAAAAGCAAGGAATTTGACGGAGGTGGGTTTGGGGTGGATTAACGGGAGCATAAAAGATTTAGGATTTGTATCGGGGATGATAAGAGATGGTGGTGAACAGCTGTTTTGAAGGTCTGGAGGGAAGAATGGGATTGAACAGAGTGAGGGAGTTTATTCCAAAGGCAAGGAAAAAGAGAAGTGAAAGAGTGAAGGTGAGCAGTCATTCGTGATTTTGGTAGTTTTACCAGAAGGGGGTTGCTGGCGGACCTTAAGCGACCTGGGGAAATATGATGGGGACAAATCACAGACACAGCAGGGGGGCGAGACCAGAGAGGAGACGGTCGAAGATAGAAAGACCACCGACCTGCCTGCGGTGAGAGAGTGAGAGGCCCAAAGACTCAGCTGCATCGTGGGAGACGCCAATGATCTGAAATGCCTTGGTTTCCACAGCGTGAAGCCGAGAAAGGTGGGAGGCAGGAGCACCAGCCCGGAGGGGAGAGCAGTACTCCATCAGGCTGTGGAAGAAGGCTTTGTATGTGGTCAGGAGCTCAGATGACCGAGGAAGGACTTTGCATGATGGAGGATTCCAAGTTGGCAACTGGCTTTGGAGGCCAGGTTGGAAATGTGCCTTTCCCAGGAAAGATCATGGCATATAGTGAGACACAGAAGCTTGAAAGAAAGGACTTCTTCCAGAGGATTGTTGAGAAAGTGGATGGCGGGGGGGGGGGGTTGAAACGGTCCTTTCGGAGAGACAAAGTGAGAGTGTGAGATTTGTCCGGATTGAAACACATGTTCCACGTGTTGGACCAGTTTGTGATTTTACCTGGAACTGCAGTGAACGAAGAATCTGCTACTTGCCAGTCTGAGGGATGACAGATGGTACAGCAGGGGGTGGAGTCATCAGCAAAGAGAAAAAGAGGATTTTCCAGACAGTCGGAGAGATCATTGATGAAAACCAGAAAACAAACAAGGTCCAAAACACTGCCTTGAGAAACTCCAGCATGGACAGGAAGAGGATATGAAAGAACTCCATTTAGGGCCACACGTTGATTGCGACAGGAGAGGAAGTCTGCGAGCCATGAGTGGAGATGGCCTTGGATACCGCAGGGAGAGAGTTTGGTGAGCAGGGCAGGGTGCCAGACCATGTCAAAAGCACATGATATATAGGGATATGGCACTGATTTTACGTCCGGCATTGAGGACCTCCATCCATTTTTGGGACAGCAGAAGCAGCATATCCAGAGTAGAGTGACCTGGTCTGAAACCAAATTGATGATTGGAAATCAAGCCATTGGAAAATTGGAAGGATTTAATGTCTGAAGCGATGATGGATTCCATAACCTTGCTGATGATTGGAAGAAAGCTGATTGGACTGTAGTTGCAGGGATCTGTTTTTGCACATTTTTTATACCGGGCCGTAATGTTTGCTGATTTCCAAGCAGATGGCAGATGACCTTGAGCAAATGAGAAGGTGAATAGAACAGACAGAGCGAGAGCAAGAGCAGAGGAGCAGGTTTTTAGGACACATGGGCTGATGCCGTCTGGACCGGTTGCAGAATCTGAATCGAGGTTTGACAGCAAGCTCTCCACATTGTCAGGAGAAAAGGACACAGAGTCCAGGTGCAGTTGTGTGTGACTGGGTAAGGTGGGTACAGAAAACGATGGGTTTTGGAAACAAGATTTCGATGCAAACACCGAGTTTAGGCATTCAGCCTTTTCACGTGCGGTATCAGCAGTGCTGCCATTTGAGGAAAGGGAGGGGATGGAGGGGGAACATACACCAGAAACAGATTTGATTCGATGCCACCAGGATTTGGAGAAGGGAGAGAGAGGTCTGAAAGTTCAGACTTGAGCTGAGAAAGATGTTGTTTTCTGGCTCTCCTGAGGGTAGATACACATTTGTTCCGAGCTTTGTGGAAGGATCTGAGATTACCCTCAGTTGGGTTTGCTTTCCATGAGGCAAAGCCAAGTTGTTTCAGGACAATTGCCTCGCCACAAGCTTCAGTGAACCAGGGGCGGGAGGAGGGGTAGGACTACTGAAGACCAGAGGGGATAAATCTGTGCATGAGGGAGAGCAAGTTTCTTTCAAAAGAATTCCCAGGATGAGTTGATGTTGGAGAAAGTAGCGATGGGAGACCAGTCTAGAAGTTTGATGATGCTTGGAGACCCTGCCAGTCGGCTTGAGTGAAATGCCAAACTCGATGGCACTGAGGTGGTTCTCTGATAAGCCAGATAGATGTCCACTTTGACAAGCACATGGTCAGAAGAACTGATTGGAGCGGATGAAGAACAGTAGATATTTTCAGGAAAATTTGTCAAAATCAGATCCAGAAGAGATTGAGTCCCATTGGTTGAGATCCGGGTCATGAAATTTATTGATTGTGTCAGTCCCAATGAGTCACAGAAAGCTTTTGCTGAAGTGCCATGGCAGGTGAGAGAGGTACCCACACCTAGCCAGCTGGCATGATGACAAGTGAAGTCACCACATATGAGGAAGAGAGAGTTCGGATGAGAGGATAGAAGTTGGTCCATGTTTTCGGATCGTGGGGTGTAAATGGAGTCATCACTTTGATGGGCGGTACAGTGCACATATAAACATGAGGTGAGAGTGGAGGGGAAGCCATAGCCAGAGGTATTCCTGGGGGTGTGGGGGAGTTAGGGCAGTGTATCGAGAGTGAGGAATGGAGTCTTTGATGAAGAGAGCAACTCCTCCACCAAAACGAGGCTCAGGTCTGTCATACCAGAGGAGGGAGTAACTCGCGAGAGATACTTGGGAGTCAGAGACCGGACGTCGTGAGGGAGGAAAGTTTCTGTTGGGCAGATTAAGTCTGGTTTGTCAATGGCAGCCTGTGTGGAAAGATCTGTTTGAGGTTTGAGTGAAGGCCCCAGATATTTGAGGTCCACACTGTTCATGAAGAGGGAGTGGAGGAGGATTTGGGTGCAGGGGATGTGAGGGGAGGGAGAGGGGAAGACAAGGGAGGAAGGGGGCGGTAAGGAGAGTTGCTGAAAGAGTGTGGGGGATTAGTAGCTGGGGAAGGGGGCTGGATGAGGAGAAAAGGCTCTGTGGTGCTGGGGGAGAGGGGGGCAAGAGAGGGGGCAGAAGGCAGTTGAGGGTTTGAGGAGGTGGAGTGATGAGATGGAGGTGAGAGGGCAGTGGAAGGAGGCAGCTTTGTGGATGAGAGGGTGAGGCAACTTTGAGAAGGGTGAGTGAGGGGGATGAATGGTGGGAGAAGGGTGAGTGGGGAGAGTTCAGAGAGAAGGGTGAGGGGGGAGTTTTTGAGAAAGGTGAGAGGGAGGCTTGGAAGGGAAACAGTGTGATGGTTGCTTTGAGAGGGAGGGGTGAGAGGGGTGAGTTGGCACTGATGTTGGAAAAATGGAATGGTTGATGGAAAGCAAACACTCATCACAAACTGTTTTTTTTTAATTTTTAGGTCAGAGATGCGATTAAAGACATTTCTTGATTGATGCAATAAAGGTGAATTAAGAGAATGGAAAGAAGAAACGTTGTGACACAGTGACAGTTGGATTTTTATGCAAGGTATGAAGGAAAGGTCGAATTGAGAGCAGTCTGTTGAAATCGAAGAAGAGTTGTTAAGTATGATACAGTAATGAGGTCCACACATGTGAAAGAGGAAGATGAAGCATTATAAGACATCGTTTTTATTATTATTATTATTACGAGTACGTGCCCGTAAAAAAAAAAAAAAAAAAAATTCATAAATAAATACTCCAACCGCGAGCAAGAAACAACAACCACACAGGCCGTTTCCTCGCTCTCGCGTGCCCATACGTGTGTGGCGCGGAAGTTCGCATATCACAGTTACGATGATTCGCAATTTAGGTTTTAATGGCCAATTATTCAATTAGCGCCAACGTGTTTTGCCTTTTCGCAATGTCATCGCAAGGAAAAACAAAAAGAGAAGAGAAGAGAGATAAAAAAAATTACTTCCTGGTTCGGAGCACACCAGCTCACTCTGATGTTACCGAAATTTATGCACCGTGTAATATGAAAACGATCATAACTTGCAGTATGAAAACGATCATAACTTGCGGCATTGTGTTTATCTATAAATGCGCATAAGAAATCGAGAAATTATTAGAATACACGAAGTCATCACTATCCGGAAGTCCGTACGTTGTAACCCGTAATGGCGAACGCGGCTGAGCTTCCCTTCCCCATCGGCCACGCCCACGCAACAACGTGTCTTGTCATTGGTTTGGTAAATAAATGGCCATAACTTGGGAAGCACTTGTCCGATTAATATCAAACCTTGAAAAGGCACATCCTCAGGGCCCCAGCAATATATCTGGCAAGTTTCAATTAGATCGGACCAGCGGTTGTCGAGAAACAGCGGTCAGACACACACACACACACACACACACACACACACACACACACACACACACTGCTGGAATTATAGATAGATTATTGTTATTATTGTTTGAGGGAGTTTTCATCAGATTAGGTAATAGAAATGTTGTAGAAAAAAATATAACTCGGCGGTTTAAAATTTTTTTTTTTAAATAACCCGGCGGTTAAAATGAAAATGTTGCCATTTGGGCGCGTTTTATCACCAATCCCTTCCCCTCCTCTCATGCTGCCTTCCCTTCCCCTCCCCTCATGCTGCCTTCCCTGCCCCTCATGCTGCCTTCCCTTCCCTGCCCCTCATGTTGCCTTCCCTGCCCCTCATGTTGCCTTCCCTTCCCTGCCCCTCATGTTGCCTTCCCTTCCCTGCCCCTCATGTTGCCTTCCCTTCCCTGCCCCTCATGTTGCCTTCCCTTCCCTGCCCCTCATGTTGCCTTCCCTTCCCTGCCCTTCATGTTGCCTTCCCTTCCCTGCCCCCATGTTGCCTTCCCTTCCCTGCCCCTCATGCTGCCTTCCCCTCCACTTGAGCTGCCTTCCCTCCCCCTCTTCACACTGCCTTCACTTCCCCTCAAGCTGCCTTCCCTTCCCATCCTGCTGCTTTTCCTCCCCCTCCCCTCACACTTTCCTCCTCCCAAACCACCTCCCCTCTCCACTCCCCATGGACATCCCCAGGTGGACTCCACATGCTGTATTAATGTGCTGTTTTAACATAATGCTTTTCGTTCATTCCTGCACTTCCCCCCACCCCCTTATCCACAAATCCCCTCCCAAACACAAGTCAACAACCCCCTCCCCTCATGCTTACCTCCTCCCACTGTCCCCCACACTTTCCCCCTTGCCACCCCCTCCTCTCTCTCCCCCATCCTCCTCACTACCACCCTCCACCCTCCCGAATTGTAGAGCAACATCTGTTGAGGCATCGCTCTCCCCGCACCCTCTTCCTCGCAATACCCCCCTACCAGCCGCCCCAACCCCTCCTTGCCCACTCCTCCTTGCTCCCCCTCCCTCCTCTCTCTCACCCCTCTTAATACCCCTGTCAGCGAAGCGGCAGGTTGTATTTGCAAGTGAGTAATATTTGCAAAATATATATATTGGGGTTGAGGAGGGGGGGGGGTCCTCTGTGGAGGCATCTAAAACCGGTAAATGACATTACAATATTTTTTATGGGGGACTCTGCAGAAGAAGAGCGCTGTTATACCATTCAGTCTATTGTTAGCATTCCACACAATGCGAGATTATAAATAGAACTACGTTTTGAAAACAGGTATCCTGCTTGTGCCGATATAAATTGAGGAACCGTGAAATGATGATGTACAGATTTTTGGTATCTTCCCAATTAAGTCATGCTGTTCAAAATGCAGACAATAATCACACCCTTTCCATTAGCTCCAAAAATACAGTACCCCTTACTCAAGAAAGTACTTACTGCAAAGGTAAAATCCCTCAGAGTAAAATTATCGGAGTGATTACTATTATGTACGAGTTTTCACAGTTTTGATCCATTAAGATTATATGAGTTTGATAATATAATTATTATACAGCAATGCAGAGTGATTGCACAGAGCTCTCAATCTCAACCCACTACTTTATGCAGGGTGAGGAATTTATATCTGACGGTTTTATTATCCTTATAACTTTTTTGTTTCTTAACCAAATAAAATAAAATTTCTATACAACATAGGCACATACTTCACATTTTAAAAATTAATTTTGATTCTCTATTCCTTAAAAATTACATCAGACAAATGGGCCCCTTTCGAATTTGTACATTCATGACAGAGGATCATCATATTGTTCATGACCACAAGCAATGTCTCTTGATCAATAGAGCGGATGGTTCCAGTGATGTTTGCCTTCAATTCATCGATCGATGTTGGATGTTCCTTATAAACTTTGCCCTTCAGAAATCCCCATCAGAAGAAATCTGGTGGAGTTAAATCTGCCAAATGAAAGTGTGCCTCATCTGTCATGATGACCAAATTTGTGAAATTGGCATGCTCATTGCATTAAAAAACAAATTTTTAAAATGCTTATTGCATTTAAAGTGCTCAATCATTAAAAATGTGAAAGTATTATCTGTAAAACAAAGAAAACAATAATTAGTTATGCCAAGACTGCTTTCAGCTATAAAGATTGCAAATGTATCAGAAATAAATGCCCCACCCTGTATTTTGTACCTTGTACAAGATTTTCCTTCCCCAAGTCCAAGGCTCTTTTATAGCCCCAAATTCACAACTCTGTCTTTGTTTAGGCAAACTAGTAGCAGGCACTTTACTGCCACACACGAAACCACATAATAAACCTGAATTGGCAGAGCGAAAGGCAAGCCACAGACAGCTGTAAATATAGGATACATAACCATTGCAGCAATTTTTGAGATGAGGATATGAGGATGTAAATCACTGTAATAAGTGAAACCACACTATTGCAATCAGCAGTAATATTAAAAATTGCTCCAAAATACCACCTTTATGAGAACAAAATATTATCACCACACTCAAGCCACTTACCTCAAAAAGGTTGATGGACTTTCCCAGAACATTAACAGTAAAATTTATCATCAGTGAACGTGGTATAAATGATTTTGGAGAAAAAACAGCAGATGTTTCAACATTTGCACTTGCTTCCAAACGCTCTGTGCAACAACACAAAAATCACAACTGAAACCAAACTATTTTCAAAAACATACTACATCAGCCAATTAACTGTCAGTTGATAATTCAAATGAATGTTATTTATTCTTCTACAAATAATGTCAATATTTTAAAAGTCTGTCTTCTTACAAGTCCGTCTGTCTGTCTTCGACCGTCTCCTCCGGTCTTCCCCCCCCCCCCCACCATATTTCTGCAGGGTGCTCAAGGTCCGCCAACAACCCCCTTATGGTAAAACTACCAAAATCATGAATCACTGCTCACCTTCACTCTTTCATTCCTCTTTTTTCCTGCCTTTGGAATAAACTCCCTCACTCTGTTCAATCCCATTCTTCCCTCCAGGCCTTCAAAACAGCTGTTCACCACCACCTCTTATCGTCCCCCATCCAAATCCTCGATCATTTATACCCCCATTAATCCACCCCAAACCAACCTCCTTCAAATTCCCTGCTTTCCTTCCTGAAAGTCCCTGTAATGTCCATCTTGTATACACCGTTTTCCCCACCCCATGCCTCTCCCTTCCACAGATCTCCTAATGTCTCTGTTCCCCACCGTTTTGTTATGTCCTTCCCACTCCCTCCCCTCCTGTCTCATACACCCCTAGCTGTGTGTTGTGTGTTGGCTCTCATACGAGCCTCGACAAGGTATACCAAAAAAAAAAAGTCATAATGTGTTTTTTAAGTGATACCATTATAATAAGATTCATTCAATTGATTTAATTATTTGTCAAGAAAACCAACACAAACAAAAACTCTATATTCAATTCCTTCAATCATTTTTCAATAAAATTTATTGTGAAGAAAATGTAGAATCCAATATTAATGTGTGTCTGTATATACAGTATGTGCCCAAACTATATACAGGAAGGTCAAAAATGATGTGCAACTATTGATTTAACCACAATATTTCTTGAATATTAGTAGATTTTGTTTGTTTTGGTCATATAATGCACAGGATTTGTTAAATATTTGTTTATTATCACGAAAAAATGCTTCAACAACCACAAAGAAGTGATATCATAAGTAGTTGATGAAGTGCTCAATCGAAGCACCGTGCCTCTGGAAGACAAACAGCTGCACATGGACTCTGAAGTTGTCGATGACTCAGCTAAGAACTGGAGCTGGTATGCATCTGATGTTATTTTTCTACTGTTGCAGTGAGTGTGGGTTGTTGTCATAGACTTTAGTTTCAATCACCCAAAGTGGTTGGGAAAAGATTGAACCAGAGAGAGAGGCAGTTGTGGACGAAAAATAATTTTATTCATGTACTCTCAATTATAATTGTTGCTGGTACTCCATAAATTTAATTTTTTTACTTGAGTCAAATTGGCTGTCAGTAATGTTTCCCTTTTCCCAAGAGTCATTTGACCTACATGTTGATAAAAGGAATATATTACTATGAAAAAGGGTGACCTGGTTGATAATACTGCAGACTTTTGCCATGATTGTGTCATTCTCTCCCTCCCACCCAAAGTGGACATGTATTGCAGTTTTGAGTTCTGTTGCCTAATGCTTCTCACCCTCGCGTTCTTTGCAATGTCAAATTGAGTATGAGGAATTGCTTTGGGCTTATGT
This sequence comes from Eptatretus burgeri, assembly GCF_056783735.1. Classification (NCBI taxonomy): domain Eukaryota; kingdom Metazoa; phylum Chordata; class Myxini; order Myxiniformes; family Myxinidae; genus Eptatretus; species Eptatretus burgeri. The sequence goes on along the minus strand of NC_140966.1, from coordinate 215,301 downwards.
TCCAGTGAAGTCCATTCGAACGTTTCAGTGAATCATTCAATGTTCTTCCTCCGTAAATACAAATTACAGATTCTCCATTTGTATGCTGATCCAACTTGTGGAAATTGAGTTCTTTTATACCACAATTTTGGTGCCTGAACAAGGACAACAAACCCCGGCAGGGCTGGGGAACAGCATCGTCTGGCATAACAGCAAGCAAGTGGCCACAAACAATGATGTTTGCTCTTACTTCAGATTGGATACTGCATCTCTCAGCCAAACCAGAAACGTGGTACTCCATTGATAGGAGAGATATACAAAGGAGAACCTTTGTGACAGGCCTAAAAATTAGGTGGTTGGAGGCCATTTAAGATTACAGGATTTATCCTGGGCATTCAAATGGTTTTTTATAGAGGTTGCAAACCTCTAACGGCAAGTTGAAGGCTTTGCTGTGCTAACAGGGGTTGGAGGCCCTGCTCTCCAGGAGATGGTTGGAGGCCCTGCTCACTAAAAAGTTCAAGTCCCCAAGGGGGAGAACGAATAAGTGTTACAAATGTTTGTCAAGTTACCTCTTTGGATTTCTGCTTTTGTCATTGTGCTCGCTGGAAGTTTGCTTGCTGCGAAACTGTTGCATTTAATATTCTGTGGAGGTGTGACTGATTCGTAAATCCTATAGTTTTGTATTAATGAGTTACCTCATTGGATGGATTTGTGAATCCTATGTGATTGGAAATGTTAAGTTTGTACGATGTCTAACATGAACGTCTTGTTAAAATTGATATTGCAACAACTAAAGAATGAATCAATTGAATATAAAACTTCAGGCGGAGAGTTAAAGCAGCCTGTGTTTGAACTTTTCTGTTCGTGTTTTGGTGGCTGGCTCATGACTTGGAGCAGAGGGATGTTTGTTGTGTGCGTTGTTGAGCCCTTCTGTCTGCTGTTTAAGCATGAATACACATAATGTTCATTCTTAAAATGATCCCTCAGATATGCGCACATGTGTTTTGGTGCAGTTTTGAACATTCCCACAACTGGGTCGGCAATGTTAGTGTGTCTTGAGTCATGAATCACATTATGCCTTGAGAACGGCTGGATGATGCACGAATGGAATATTGTGGATGTTCCATGTGAGAATTCCCTCCTATTGTGCTGTGGTTAAACTGTGAGAGTCAAATTGGATTAAAGCTCGAGTTTTCTCACTGTTTGATAACCTTGAATGCTATTTTGGCTTTGAACACTGTACGTTGCATACATAATAAATGGATGGCCTCCGTTATCGAAGAATAATATCTGTTATTCAAGAAGAACCATATAATGCAACGTTTTAAGTTGAGACCACTTTGGCTTGTGGCCACTTTGGCTTGGCCACTTTGATAACGCCAAGGCCGCACGTGGCACGGGCCAACACTGAACTGGAATCACTGTGCTTTGCCGGCAGGAAAGGACATAAATGTGTGTGCCGTGCCTCGGATAGATGCTGAAGCAAGTGTCAAAGCTATATTTTAGAGCCATAGGGATCTTGGATAAATTGTGAAATGACAATTGTGAATGTAAAATATATTGTTGTGAATTCGCACCCGCCGGCGTGCGATCAACCGCGTGTAGCTAAAAGCGGCCGCCTCGCCCACCGGAACGGACAATTCAGTTGTGACCCTCCGGGAACTACCGCCCGGAGCCAGTCACGGGTGGGGGTTTAACCTCACCACAATCGTGCCAATTGCCTACCCGCGCAGGATAGGGTTGCTCACCAAATTCGACCTACCTAATACCTGTGCGAGTGGTCGAACGGGCGATCGTACCACGCCACAGGCTGACTCCGGACACGAACCGCTTAAGCGGTTCGTTCCATATTACAGGGATAACCGAGCGGAGTTATCGTCGGCCTTGACGGTTCCGATTAATTACCGGGCGTTTTCAACCCACTATCAATCCCTTACGTGATGCAAGATGGAGATTCAATAAAAGGAAGGAGACGAAGCAAAGCGGGAAAACAGTTCACATAATGCACTTTATTTACACACACACAGACAAGCACGTACATACAGCCATACAGTCATGCAACAAAAGCAAATGCAAGGAAAACAGTTACACCCGAATAAAAGGGGCAATGTACAGGCACAGACACTTAGGCAGTTCTACTTATTGGACACAGTGCCACAGCATGCATTCAACCCAAAAGAAAGAAAGCCACCCTCATAGGCAAGGAGGCAGACAGGTCCGTAAACCAAATGTACGTGGATCCTGGAAGATCGCCCAGGTCCACGAGACCGGGAAGGTCTTACCCACATCCTCGTGACGCCATGGCGGGCAAGCCGCAATGTTCACGCAACTGCGCCCCGACTCCATGCCCCTCGCGTGGTCGGCGAGTCCTCTCCCGCATGCTCCGCGCGAGCGGTTTGGTTGGCACCACGTTTAGGGTGGGGGAGGAACGGGGCCCCCCCCGGCACTATCTCAGCACGGATGGGTGGAGGGATTGCTGATGCTCAGGGAGAGGGGAATGGCTGGCTGGCTTGGGTCCCGCGACGAGACGAGCGACCCCCACACCGCAACCTCGTTGTCGACTGCCGTCTTCCCTTGACTTGAACTCGACCAGCTGCCTGCAACCGAACCGCGTGAACTCCAACTCCCTCCAACTTCCCTGCAATTTTCCAACTTCTTAGTTCCACTCCGCTCCACCAGTTCCACTCAGCTCCACCAGTTCCACTTATTCCGCGCGAGTCGCCTTGCGCTCACATCTTTATAGGCCCCAAGAGGAGCCTATATGCAAATATTCGGATCAAAACGCGATTGGAGGCGGGGCCACGCCACCCTCTGTTCAGCCATTGGTCGGGCAAAAAGGGGGTGTAAAGCATTCCTGATCCGCTTTTTGAAGCCAAAGGAACGCATTCGCAGCCAATGGCACAACGTGTGGTAGAAAGGCGGAGGTGGTGGGAGTTTTTGGTTGTTGGCGGGCGTCGTTTGAGAATGGTGGTGAAGCGATGTTTGTGGGATGGAGTTGTGGAGGTAAATAGGCGAAGGTGGTGGTGTTTGAGTTGTTGGGGGATTAATGGTCGCAAATAACAATAGAGAAAGAAAAAATGGCTAACTCAAAGTGTCGCAGCCCGGATGAATCACACATATTCCCTCTATACAACGGGTTTGGGGTAACTACACATGGACTTACCGAGATATCTCACCTGAGGACTCTTTATGGTGTAATGCGAATTTCCACAACCGTAACAATATTCTGAACGGGAGTCCATTTAGTAGACTGGCTATCGCCGGCATAATGAGACAAAATTAATTAAATAGTGCTTTGTTCAGTACTTAAAATGATTTTTTTTCATTTCATCACCATTTTCCTCTGCTTATCCTGCTTCGGGCTCGAACTGCTAAGGCCACACTCCATTTCCAGCTGCCTGAACTTCACCTCCCGTGACTACATTATCCCACAATTCTCCATGTGATTCAGACCGAAATCATTCATTTCTCTCACACTCACTGTCGACAAATGAAAGAAAGACAAATGAAAGTCCATGCCATCCATTATTCAAAACCAAATGTTCGATTTTTTTAAAGCAGAAATGAATGAAGCGATTGAGTCGACCAATAGAATGTGGAAACACACAGGAAGCCAATAGAATCACGTAGACCACCAACCCGAGTAATTTACGTGCAGCTTTGTCATACTGTAAGTGACGTCATGTGGGTTACGCCCCTTTCAGGAGAATTTTTAGGGGCTTTCTCGAAGAGGTTTGTTTTTTTAATTTCACAGAATGAGTATTGTGAAAAAACATTGTCAGATCTGAAATCACGATGGAAAACTCCTATAGGACATATATATATATATATGAAATTTCAGTACTTTTGGGTGCCATGGGACCTTTGAGGTCACATCGGATTATGTGACCACTCAGTCTCACTGTAGTTTGTGTAGAAGTGGTTTTTTTTTTTTTTTAATCAAAATACATTTGCCTGGACCTTCCGGTAAAATCATTTCAGATTGTAAGCAACTTAAATAAATACAGTCCAATGCAGTATATTATTTAAATTGACTAAGCCTGTTTAACATGTTGCAATTGAAAGAATTCCGTTGGAAATATACACACTAATCCTGCATTATATTTCTATTTTATAAAACATATATATGATTTAAATAATAACGATTTGTTATATTCCTTGGATTTCTCTTGTGTGCCATTAATTGTCAAGCTGAGCATTAAGAAGCCTGGATTTTCTGCAAATGCAGCTGTCCTTGCAAAATGCATGCCTTGTAAGATAAGATGTTATCTCCTCCTCATTTTGTTTGTGAAGCTACTCCATAAAACTTCACTCTGGCAGCAGAATGCAAAGCTTTGTAAAGTCGAACAATTATTTAACACAAGCAAATACAACCCATTGCTTCACTGACGGTAGTGTGAAGGGGAGGAGGGTGGAGAAAGAGAAAGGGAGAAAGAGGGGGAGGGAAGGCACAGAGGATGGAGGGAAGGGAGGGGTGGGGAGAGGAGGGAGGGAAGTGGGGAGAGTGGGGAGGTGGGGAGAGCAACGCGTCATGAAACGTTGCTATACACTGTGGGAGGGAGGAGTGCGAGAGAGAGAGAGAGAGAGAGAGAGAGAGAGAGAGAGAGAGAGAGAGAGAGAGAGAGAGAGAGAGAGAAAGAGAGAGAGAGAGAGAGAGACAGAGACAGAGACAGAGACAGAGAGACAAACAGAGAGAAATAGATAGAGAGAGAGAGAGAGACAGAGAGAGCGAGAGAGGTGTGGGAGAAGAGTGCTGCATTTTATTCAGAGGGGTGAGTGAGGGCACAGACAGAGAGTGGGGGGGGAATATAGGTGAGAGATGGAGGTGGCATTAGCAATGAGTGATATGTTATGCTTAATGACCGAACACAAATTTTAAAAATATCTCATGACAGAATAGCTGTACACACAACGACACAGCAGAGTTGTAATGATAACCACAGGCACATCTGCAAAAACTTTGATATTCCAGTTCCAGAAAATTTGTGGGAGCATTAACCAAAAGCATGGACTGAAAAGATGGAAGTACCTTCCGCTCACGTACGACCTAATGATCCCATCGAGTGTGAACATCGAAAACAACGCGTTGTGACCAGATATCATTCTAAGCTACAAAAAAGAGAAAATAAGGCATTGCTAATTGCAGTGTTAATACCAGTGATTTTGGACTAAACAATTGAGAAATCAAGAAAATGACCAAATACCAGGACCTCAAGAATGAAGGGAAAATATCCTGGACGATGAAGAATGCCAAAGTTGTAGCAGTGATAGTTGGAGCTACAAGAATGATGATAAAGACCCTCACAGATATTAAAAACCATTCCTGGGAATATCATAACAAACAAACTACAGTTGGAAGCCATCCTGGGCTCAGTAATGGTCCTGAAGAGAGCCCTTGGCACAAAACTTTGAGAACAGAAAACTTCACAGCTTGGTTCGTGGATCGTGACCCCTTACCATAATAAAGTTGGATACCTTGAGCTCACCCTGGGAGGACTTCATTCCACATTCTGAAACTTGCATATGAAGATACCAATCGACAACACACACGTGCACACACAGACACACACCAAATGCCATTGTGGTAATACAGTTTACGTACACACACATGTGCAAATGTACATACGCATCAAGTAAATAAAAACGACAAAGATTTACCTTGAAACAACGTTCTTTGAAAGAGGATTTAAAGTGGGAAATTAACAAAATTAAATTTAAAAATGTGCCAAGTTGGAGAGCACAAAATGTTGATCTATACTTTGTACCTTCACAACTATAAAAAAAAAAAACATGGCAAACACCTGGTCGGATGGACCTTATTGTTTTAATATGCATCGATGTCGAAGTGAGAGGTGGATTACAAATGGAGGTCGCACAAAGCGATCCTTGCACATTTTCGGTGGATGAGACACCTCCTGAGTCACCGCATGGCACCACGGGACCCAACAAAGGCGGAGACGTACGTCTAATCGATGTGAGATTGAAAACACGTGTACTTATTCCCAAAACGAACAACCAATGAGCTTGGAGAGCGCTCACCAAGTAGCTTAGGCATTCGTTTAAGCACTCCAATAAAACGGTCGATATGAAACAGCTCCCCTGGCACGCAATTGGCAATCATCGAAACGTCATATCAAACACATCTCCCGGAGATGTCCGAAATATCACAGATGTCCGAATTGGACAAATGAACACTTTTCTCAGAGTCGGAACTGCTTGCAAGTTCAGTTCTGGAGCTTAAATTCGATAATTCATCGTAGTTTAAGAGATAATCATGGCGAACACATGCGGAAATGAAATATAACAATGAACGCTGACATCTCCAGGCATTTATAAGCATTGTAATGTACCCAGCGATTCGTAGCTATGAGGAACAGCTTGTTCTAAGTTGCGGTCTGTTCCAAGTCAAGATAAGGTTGAGCAGGTCAAAACACATGGTGGCTTCAGATCCCAGCGAGGTTACCCAGGAAATGCCTTAATACCCCAGACAGTGAGGTGGCCGAGGATAACCTGATTATCACACCATTTGAAAGCCGTTATCCCTGAGCAGGGGTCAGCTTTTTGTGGGCTCCAATAATGGTAGCCTTTCTTGTGGCAATGTTTTTACAGCCGAATGCCCTTCCTGGTGCCAACTCCTGAGTGGCCTTCGACCCTGCAGGGATAATTACCAGTATACTGGTGCTCATTTCGCCGACCTTCGGAAGGATGACAGGCTGAGTCAACCCCCCTGATGCTAACTCAGCGGCCAGCGGGGCTCGATCTCAGAACCCCAAGGATACCAAGCCACCGCCTTAACCACTGAGTCACACCAGGCTGATGGCCAAGGATCGCCTGATGAAGGATATAATCAAATGAGGCCGTTGATTATCTTCAAAGGGGGTGTTTAAATTAACCCAAACACCCAATTTTCACTCTTGCACTTCCTTGGAGTTTTCTTATTGTGCATGCAAAGTTTCAGGATGCTCGGTTTTATAGTTTTGGAGGAGACACACACACTTTTATTGGAATAGATTTTAAAGTTTTGCACTCTGATTTAAACTTGAACGAGCATGAGTTTATGGCTTATTGAAGTAGTTGGTTCTGATTCGAGCTATTTGGAAAAATGAGAACATGTGGTGGAATTATTCACAACCTTTTCTGGACTGTTAAAACATTTTTGGACCCCTCAGCTGAAACATTTTAAGTTGTAATCAGTCTGATAAAATGAAAATAGTCTGTCCATATCACAAAATTGATTAAACCCATGTAATATGCTACAATTGGGAGGAACCCGTTGGGAATATTCATTTCTTTGTTAAATTTGTGTTCTATAAAAATAACGGTATTATTCAAATGGACTAGAACGATGGAGTTCCATCATTAAATAGCTTTTATATTCTGATTTACTTTGTACTTCAAAACGAATATACTGTATTTTAGCTCCTATAAACAGTAACTAGCTTGAGAAAGTGCTGAAGTGGCCACATGAGCAGCTGTGTATTGGACTTTGAGAAAGATGTTTGTGCTTTTGAATTTTGCTGAGTTCATGCCTCCACAAGCGGTTCATATCTTGTTTTGCTCAAATTGTCTCATTGCTCCATTGTTTGCTTGAGTTTATAAAAAGGGACATTTGTTAGCAACTTAGAGAGGATTCCACCATTGTTACCATGCCTCCCTCCATACGTATGTTCAAGTGATTCAACTCTGTTAAATGAAGTCTTAAAAGAACCTGTGAGAGTTTTTTTCCACATCTGGCAGTCTTCTTTCATGTCGTTACACTTTACCCAGCCACTGCAAGACACAGGCTCTGGCACAGGAGTTGAGAGTCTTCAACTCATCTGATCCATAAGGCTCTGGGAAGAGAGGGCAATTCAGGAGATGCTCCAGTGTTTGAAGAGCCTCTCCCCAGTCACAATCAATGGGGTCATTTTGATTATATCCACACTTCTGCATTAGGACTCTGCAGCATGCAACTCCAGTCCTGAGGTGGTAGAGACCCAGTGAGGTTGGCCATTTATCCCTGGCTCCTTTTGGCAGGGACTCCTTGAGGTCAAGTGACAGCTTGTGAGGTCTTGGTTGCAGGTGCATTGACCAAGCATCTATCCTACAGCTGTGAAGATTACCTTCCAGGGGCTGAACAGCATGAAGGAAACTATTCCCGGATTTCAATCTCTTGGGTAGTGGCTCGTATTGAAAGAGTGGGTGGCAAAAGGCACATTCCTGCTGGGGTCTTTCGATTTGTGAGGAGACTGCTCTTCTGATGGAGGGTGGAGCAATACCACATAGCAAATAGAGGTCATTCACATGCATTGGTTTAAAGCAACCAGAAATAGCTCTGCAGGCTGTGTTGAGGACTTGATCCACCTTTGTAGCATGCGAGGAATGGTCCCAAACAGGACCAGCATATTCTAGAGTTGAATAGCACAAGTTAAGTGCAGTGCTTTGAATGGTCTCTGGATCTGTTCCGCATTTAGAGTTGGATAACTTCCTCAATATGTTGTTTCTGACTCCTACCATCGCCTTTGGCTTCAGGACATGAACTTTGTAGCTGAGGGTATGGTCCTCGGTAACTCCAAAGTATATTGGCCTGAAGTTGTGTAAGGTGAGACTTTTTTTTGTAAACGTTGTCGAGGCTCGTATGAGAGCAAACACACAATGCACAGCAAGGGGGACATGAGACAAGAGGGGTGGGAAGAGAGAAGGACAAAACAGTGGGGAACAGAGACATTAGGATATCTGTGGAACAGAGAGGGATGGGGCAGGGAACATGGGGTATACAAGATGGACAATACAGGGACTTTCAGGAAGGAAAGCAGGGAATTTGATGGAAGTGCGTTTGGGGTCGCTTAATGGGGAAAGAGAAGATCGAGGTTTTGGATGAGGGAAAATAAGAGGTGGTGGCAAAAAGCTGTTTTGAAGACCTGGAGAGAGTGTGGGAGTTTATTCCAAATGCGGGAAAAAAAGAGGAATGAAAGAGTGAAGGTGAGCAACGATTCATGATTTTGGTAGTTTTACCAGACGGGGGTTGTTAGCGGACCTTGAGCGCCCTGTGGAAATATGGTGGGGACAAATCGCAGACAGAGCGGGGAGAGGAGCGAGATGGGAGAGGAGATGGTAGAAGACAGAAAGCCCACCGACCTGCCTGAGGCGAGAGTGAGAGGCCCAAAGACTCAGCCTCATCACGGGAGACGCCAATGATCCTAAATGCCTTGATTCCCACAGGGCGAAGCCGAGAAAAAAAAATTCTGCATTGTTAGTCCAAAATCACTGGTATTAACACCGCAATAAGCAATGCCTTATTTTCTCTTTTTCGGACCGAAGTATGATATCTGGTCGCAATGCTTTGTTTTCGATGTTCATGCTCGATGGGATCATTAGGTCATACGTGAGCGGTACTTCAATCTTTTCGGTGATGGATTTTGTTTCAATTTCCCACAAATTTTCTGGAACTGGAATGTCAAAGTTTTTGCAAATGTGCCAGCGGATTAATTTACAAACTCTGTTATCATTGTGTGTACAGCTGTTCTGACATGTTTTTTTGTGTGTTTGGTCATGAAACATCACATGTCTTTCTCTTTGCTGACTCCACCTCCACCCCTTTCCTGTCTTTTTTTTCCTCCCCACCCCCCCACCTTTCTCTCTCACTCTGTCCCCTCTTCGCTCCCTCCTCCTCATAAAATGCAGCCCTCTTCTCCCACACGTCTGTCTCTGTCTCTGTCTCTGTCTCTGTCTCTGTCTCTGTCTCTGTCTCTGTCTCCTGCAGTGAATAACAACGTTTGGTGAGGTGTCGGTCTCCCCACCACCTCCCGAGCTCCCCCTCCTTCATTCTCTCCACCTTCCCTCCCCCCTCTCACCTTACACCTGCCTCCCCTCTCTCTCTCTCTCTCTTTCCCTCCATATTTCTCCCTCCCCCCACCTTTATTGTCACAGTCAGCGAATCAACGGGTTGTATTTGCTCATATAAAATAAAGAACAAGCATAAAACAAAATAGAATAGAGAATAGGAATGGTGCTCCAGTTATCACCATTATGAAGGAAATTGTTCTGCCAAATCCTCGTCTCTTGCTTTCAGATATGGCTTAACTGTTTGAGTGGACAATGATGCAGTCAACCACCATAGATGGATTATTTTAAGTATTGTGCTTACCAGAGTGCACAGTAGCATCATAGTACCATGAATAACGCCAAGGCTCAAGTTTGAAATCCTTGCTCAGCAAATCTGGTGTCAACATCTTTTTTATGCCAGTCTTCAACGAATCGTTTGTTTCCATCACCTGAGTCAAGTGACTCCACACAAAGGAACCAACTGCAACACAATTTGAAACATGCTACATTAATAATATACAGGTTCCAGCCTCCAAAACAACAACAAAAATGTGAGTGAAAATCTATCAAAAAAACATCGACATAAGGAAGAAAATGTTTTTCTAGCAGAGTAAATGCCAATTGTCATATGAAAAATAACAGGTGTTCACCGATTTTTATAAATAAAGACCCTCACATAAAGTTTCCAACCTCTTTTGAAGAAACCAAATAGCTTCATTGTTTGCAAGGAGTGGTACTATTATATATTGTATTTTCTCAACAGGAATGGATTCCTCCATCAAACAGTTCATAAATAAAACTGCTTTTCTGTTTTAGCAGATAAATGGTTGCAGCAGCAAACATTGAAGAAGGTACTGAAAAATCCTGCACACTTTAGCAACTGCACAGGATCTCGGCCAATAACCTAGTTTTGCTGCACCTGGTTATGGTACAAAGCATTGTGTGGCAATATTTCATCGATCAGCAATGGCTCTGCCATTTTTGTGCAACAAATCAAACTTTTGAGTGAAATCTAAAAGATGATAAAGCCATCTTTTGCCATGAACAGTGCTGCTTAATGTGTTTGACTGATGCTCTGTGTTATTCCAATAATAACATCAAGTTTGGAACAAATTTGGCTGACCACTTGTTGAACCTCAATCAATTACAGAACAGTGAATTGTGATGAACCACAGATTCTCAAAGGGATTCAAGTCTTGGCTTTGCCTGGCCACTCAAGGATTTTCACATTCTTGTTCTGAAGCCATTCCAATGTTGCGTTGGCTGTATGATTGGGATCATTGTCCTGTTGGAACATATATATATTCACCACACTCAGGTCTTTTGCACTCTGAAGCAGGTTCTCCTCATTGGTTTGCCAGTATTTGGCTCTGTTCATTGTTCCCTCTATCCTTACAAGTCTCCCAGTCCCTGCCGCTCAAAAGCATCCCCATAGCATGATGTCCGGGGCCGTACACGCTGCATTGGATGGGCCAGTGTCGACCTTGCCCTTCACCGACAGGCTCCAATAAACCACTGAGCCCCGTCCGTGATGGAGACTGGGGCTTGAGACAATGTCCCTCCCATGAATGAGAAATTCCCAGTAAGCATGAGTCATCAGCTCTTATTGATTAAATCTCTGCCCTTTGTACACACTACCCATCGCTACTACTGATCGGATGGTTTGGGGATCCTCGGATGCAGAGATGCCAACTTTTGGAAATCAGAATTAGGGAGGATTTTCAACCGACACCAAATAATGTGCGCGAAGTGCACATCTCGAGCGCGGAGCGCTCGACCCTTGCGGCAGGGTCCAGGGCCCGCCTTAGGGCCCTGGAAGCTCTGGGGTTCTAGACGCTCTCTAGTGCCCTCTGAGCCCTATTTTGGAGCATTTAACATGTTAAGAATTCCCACTTTTTGAACAAAAAAAGGGGAAAATTGTGCACTTTTTAATGTTACATGTATGTTAATATTAGTAAGTTAGGGGACAATCAAAGATTAACAAAAAGCACAAAAGAAGCAATATTTTTCTTACCTTACTGGCTGGTACTACTGCTGCTTGCTTTTTCCATGGCAGCTTTGCTGAGTGACAGCTGTGTGGCTCTTTTAGCCCTTCTGATTATGTCTTTGCTGTATTCTCTCTGGAAGCAAGGGGTGTTATGAGCTAGTTTTTCAATTAAGAGAGCTTCCAGGGTTTTGACACTCAAATTGGGACGAAATTCAGTATGATTCTTCCGTACAAGACTGAGTGCCCGCTCACATGATGCGTTCGAATGAGGAATGACCAAGATTCCCTTCATCACTTTGCTCAAATTAGGATACTTCTTGGCACCAGTGCAGGGATCTGTGAGCTGTGAAATCCGATGCCACTGCTCATCCACTCTCACTGTCTCAGTAGCAATTGTAGCTATGGAGGCGTCTGCCTGGTAGTGAGCGAATTCACTCTCAAGACTGTCTATGTCACTATCACCGCCACTGAACAGACAGGGGAATTTCTTGATGAAAAACTCCACACAGTCAAACCCCACTTCTTGGTGTAGCTTAACATCCAGCACCTGAGCATGCTTGGCTAATTCATCATCTAGCGGCCAGGTTTTGAAGATGTAATTGCAGGCTTTCACATAATATGAGCGAACTGCACTGAAGAAACCTTGGATGTCTGACTCACTCAGAGTGAAGGTGGATTTCTTGAGACTCCTTTGTTCCCTTATATACAGTTTGGCATCGTTCCCAATCATGAGGTCCTCATCATTCTTCTGATGATGTCTGTCAGAGAAGGGTACATTTACCAGAGCAACCGATGACACCGATGGTTTCAAAAACCGTACGAAGATATCTTTCAGAAGACCATTCAATTCTCCGTGCAGGAGATGAATACAGGGTTCGTCTCTTTGGAGCAGAAGATTCCCCTTCTCAAAAAGCTTGTTAGCATATCGAAGGAAGAAACAATAGAGTTTTGTTTGTGGAGACAAGAACATCCTGTTGACACGTTTTTCTCTAGATTCCTGCACAGTGTTTGAGGAAGATGCGCTTTTAGTTGTAGAACTCGTAGTACACTTAGCCGCAGGGCGATCACACTTGCGTTTACTGCCAGCAGAAGAGGTCAGACTCGTAGTACCAGATCCAATTTTACGTTTGAGGAGAGAGCTTGAGGTAGGTGCAGCCAAGGAAGAAGACCTCTGATTCGAAGGTTTTGCTGAGCTTCTATCAAGTGATTTGGCAAAAGCAGAACTTAACTTGGGTCCTAATTTGCCTGTAAATGGGACTATCACAGTCTTTCTCGACTCTGAAGGGATCTGCTTTGTAGATGAACGTGATGAAGGGCCGGTGATGCTACCTGCTCTCAGCATTGGTTTTGGTGCTGTCCCTGCTGTCTTCTTCGCAGCAGATACTGCAGTGGTAGTGGTGAATGCTGCTCCACTAGTGCTTGATCCTGCAGTGCCAGTACTGGCAGTAGATACAGTGCCGTCCTTCTTGCTCGTTGTTAGAGTCTTGGCTGCAGTTGGTTGCATTTTTCTTCGTACTTCTTCTTTGAAGAAGAGGCGAAGTGGCTCCCACTGTTCAATCAGCCTGTCTAGGCACTGACCAAGGGACAGCCACCTTGTTGCGACATGCTTCAGAATCTTGTGTGTCGGGGCATCACAGAGTTCTTGCAGTGCTTTCACTACTTTTGTCCAAGTAGTAGTAAATATCGATGAGAAAGTCATCTAATTCAATGGGTAAGGCCTGAGCCGCCTTCTTGGCCGTATTGTGCATCATATGGCAAGGGCATCCCATGATGTAGCACTCTGGATTTTGTTTGTGGATATAAGCAGCGACTCCTTTGTGCTTGCCCACCATGACAGAGGCATTATCAGCACAAAAGGAAACACAATTTCCCCACGGAATTTTCCTGTCACTGAACTCATGATCAAGCAGTTTGAAAATGTTTTCTCCAGTGGAATCTTGTTTGCACGCAGGCAAACTTAGCAAACCTTGCTTCACAATCCCAGCACTGTTGTCATAGTACGAAATCAGGACAGGATATAGCTGGGCCTCACCACTGTCATTGCTACCGTCTGTAGCTAGGCTAAATGGAGCTAGTCTAGCAATATCGGCAATAGATGAAGCAGTAACATTTGACAACTCACCAATTACACTGGTCAACAACAAATTTGTTGTCTGCATTTTTTAAGCTGATTTAGGACGAATCTGATGCGCTGAATCCAAAACTCACATTAGTTTTGTTCAATCAGGTCAAGTTTTTGAGATATGGCCACATGTCGTTTTTTACATTTTTGTTCACATGTACGCATGTGTGGAGCATTTTAGAAGAAGTTGGTGGGGGTAAAATGTCATGTCAAATAATTGTTTTAATTGGAAATAATTATTTTAATGACAAGAAGTATTCAGGTACGATAGTTCTAGGTGATTATGTCGAAAAGGGATCAGTTTGAAGTCATAAAACCTCAAAATCTTCCAAAAATTGGTGAGGCAAAGCATAAAGTTCGTGGATCAAAACTAAAGTTAATGGGGCAGATTTTGTAATAATGTGATACAAAAAAGTTGTATTTCTTGAAATAACGAACTCTGAAGAATGTACAATACCTACATGCGCCAATTTATGACATGCGCTTCTGCTCAAGCTTGGAGTGCCACAGTACGAACCCAAAGATTGGAGACTGTTCATTGACAGCAGCAAGCGATCACTGAAATGTGTTCTGCTACACAACGGCAACCAGTTTGCCTCTGTACCCATCGCTCACTCGACTACACTGAAGGAGAAGTATGAAGCGGTGAAGTACGTGCTGGAGAAAATTGGTTATGATCAGCATAAGTGGTTTATTTGTGTTGACCTGAAGATGGTGAACTTTTTGTTGGGACAACAGTCTGGCTTCACCAAGTACCCATGTTTTCTGTGCATGTGGGATAGTAGGGACCGTGCTCAGCATTACACAAAGAAGGACTGGCCTGTGCGGGAGGAATTGGTGCCATGCAAAGAAAGGAACGTCATCAACGACCCTCTGGTGGACAGAGACAGAATACTCTTCCCACCGCTGCACATCAAGCTCGGCTTAATCAAGCAGTTCACCAAGGCTCTGGACAAAGATGGTGACTGCTTCACTTACTTGTGCCAGGCTTTTCCAGGATTGACCATGGAGAAGTTGAAAGTTGGCATCTTTGATGGTTCTCAGATCCGTCAGCTCATCAGAGATCCAGAGTTCAAAAACTCAATGAACGAAGTGGAACTGGAAGCGTGGAAGACATTTGTTTTGGTAGTGAAGAACTTTCTTGGCAACAATAAGGCCAGAAACTATGCAGAACTTGTCAACAACATGCTGACTGCTTTCAGAAACCTGGGCTGCAACATGAGCATCAAGATGCACTACCTATTTTCACATATGAACCGGTTTCCTGAGAACCTGGGTTCAATGAGTGACGAGCAGGGGGAGAGATTCCATCAGGACATGAAGGAGATGGAGACCAGGTATCAGGGTCGCTGGGACGCAGTCATGATGGCTGACTACTGTTGGAATCTGAAGAGAGACCTCCCTGCCGCTGAACATTCCAGGAGTTCGAAGAAACGGAAGTTCAAGCCCTGAAGTTTGAACAGTGGTGAGGCAACATGCAATTTACTTGTACTTACCTTTATCAATGCCCACCATTCAGATGACAGTAATCGATGTTTCTATCATGTAATCAATAAATGTTGTTGGCAAAACATTTTTTTTCTTAAAAACATGTTTAGGATGATATGTGTTGACAAAAATCAGCTGATAATGCCACAAAAATGTAATTGATTTTGTCACAAGATCTGATTTTTTCAAATCAACTTAGCACAAAAACCTGACCTGATGGAGAGAAACGGATGCCATTTCCTGATTCAGCAGTGCCAGAATACCCTAATTCACTTGTAGAAATCTAGACAACATTCAGAAAGTAAAAAATTGTTGACCAGTGTTCTTTTTTTCTTCTTTGTTCTTGTTCTTTTTTTTTTTTCTTTTTTTTTTCTTTTTTTTTTCTTGCTTTTGTTCTTGTTTTTTTTGTTTTTTTTTGTTCTTGCACATCTTGCACATCTTGCAAGTTTTTGTTCTTGCACATCCATACTTTGAAGCAACTTTTGAATCTGGAAACATCTTTTGAAATAGAAGTCCAGCATGATCTGAGACTGATATGGGCAAGTTATGTTCCACAATAAATCCACTAAAGAGAAGTTCCGCTCGAGTAACATCCTCTTCCTCGCTTGTCCCTTGTTTGGTGAAATAATTCAGAAGTGTACCGGTACTCGTGCTCGAAGATCTCTCCTTTGCAATGTCTGTGTGCCATTTGCTTCCAACGTGCTTCCGAATATCATCGCGACCTCCGTGCTCAACTGAAATATCAACGCTGCATACTGTACAATACGCATGATGAATTCCTCTTTCAGACTTTCGAATACACGGGTATTGGAGACTGTATTCGGTCTTGTACTTCTGAGACCATTTGTTGGTCTTCGTAAGCTTCTTTTCTGCCATTTCGTAATCAACATCAAGGGCTTGAAGCATCGGTAACTTCGAAGTCGATGTTCCACAGCTGCAGCGCGACTCGTAGAACTCTAGCGGCTGTTAAACACCGCACGGTGGTCGCGACCGCCGGGCTGGTACGGGGCCCAGCTGCATGCAGTGAGCGTATCGCATGCATATACACTGTGCATACATACCGCATGCACTGTATTGCACACATACCGCATGCACTAAATCTCAGTGCATGATCGCATAAGCGAGATCCAGACCCAATGTTTCGCTGCTCCTCATTTGAATTTGCAATTTTTTACGTACAATTTGGTAGCAGCGAACGTTATGGAGTTACCACATGCTATACGTAGCAGACGATGCTTTTCATTCAATTCTCATACTAGTACATTCTGATTAGTGAACAGTGCAAAAATATCAAAATTTCGGGAGGATAAGGATAGTGATCGTAAGGGCGGGAGTTTGGGTGAATTTTCGGAAGCCTCCCGATGAAATCGGGAGGGTTGGCATTGCTGCGGATGAGCCCCTGCACGGGCCGTCCGCAATGCACGTTACACTTTGTTACACGTTGTCATTGTGTCAGCTCGTGCCGTTGCGCCGAAAAGATGAGTGAACCTGACTTATCAACATGATGCTTCCACCACCTTGCTTCACGGTAGGGATGGTGTTAGATGGGTGATGAGCTGTGCTCAGTCTACACCAGATGTAGTGCTTCACATTCAGACCAAAGAATTCATCCCATTCTCATCTTACCACAGAATCTTTTGCATCATGCTCTCAGTCTTTGACATGCTTTTTGCAAAGTCCAGGTGTGCTGTTATGTGCCTTTTTCTCGGGAGTGACTTCCATCGGGTTACTCTCCCAAAAAGCCTGGATTTGTGAAGTACTGCAGTGATTGTTGTCCTTCCAGCAGGTTTTCCCATCTCAGCCAAGGAACTCTGTAGTTCTGTCAGAGTGGCCATTGGATTCTTGGTCGCCTCCAACCAAGGGCCTTCTTGCCTGGTTGCTCAGTTTGGTCAGACGGCCAGCTCTAGGAAGCGTCTGGTAGTTTCATATTCTTTCCATTTCCTTAAGATGGAGCTCACTGTGCTCTTGGGAACTTTCACCACTCCAGAAATTGTTTTATACCCTTGCCCAGATCGAAACCTCCTCACAATTTTATCTCTGAGTTTTACAGACAATTCCTTTGACTTCATGGTGGAGTTTTTGTTCTGACATGCACTGTCACTGTGGGACTTTATGTGTATTTCTTTCTAAATCATGTCCAATCAATTGAATTGGCCACAGGTGGACTCCATTCAAGTTGTGGAGACATTGCAAGGATGATCAAAGGAAAGTGGATGCACCTGAGCTCAATTTGGAACGTCATAGTAAAGCGGTTGAATACTTATTGATACAAGACATTTCAGCTTTTCATTTTTATTTAATTTGTAGAAATTTGGAAAAACATTTTCATTTTGTCATCATGGGGTATTATGTGTCGATCGGAGACAAAATTTTTTTTTTTTTAATTCAATCCATTTTAAATTCAGGCTGCAACACAACAAAATGTGAAAAAGTCGAGGGGTGTGAATACATTCTGAAGGCACTGTATATTTCTGGAATGGGGAAAAAGATGGTTGTGAAGAGATTTTGGAAACTGTTGTACACTATTTCATCCATTATAATGACATTATTTTTTCCCTCACCAATCATGTTCATTTTGATGCATTTTACAATTCTTAGGAGCATAACAACACCAATTTAGCTTCTAAATGGCTTTTCTTAAGTTTATAGACGTTTGTCATCCCCCACTCCTACTGAAAGCTTTCAAAAGTTATTGTACTGGTATAGGGCGTTGATTTGCAAGAGCCCGTTTGAGGATTCCAAAAGCACAAATATTCACAGGTGAAGCATCTAAATATTTGACAGGAATATATTCAAAGGGAACACCTCATTTTCAGGTTCTGTTGCATATTTTTCAAAAGGGCATCTGCTGGCTGAAATGTTTGGCTGGATGGTTTGTCGACATGGAGTTTCAACCGTGTCGACTTGATTTAAATTTTTTGGGTATTTCTTTTTGAAATTTGGCCTTCAACTTTTATTTGTTTAGCATTCTCCTCAGTTTTAATCTGCCATTACAGCGACAGCCAGCTAAACCATAAATCATTTGGAGAAACTGTCTTTGCATTTGAGATATTTTTGAAATTTGTTTGTATGTGGTCTGTGGTCCACTCTGTGGTCGTACATAGCTTTTTGCTTGTTAAAATCATCAAGATAGATACATGCTTCATCCAGTGTACAACAGTCTCCTGCAATATAGCACTTGTGCAGCATTCTGGCATTTGTCTTGTGTTCCAGATTGTGTTTCGGTTGCCAGTTGTGAATCCTGCTTAACTCATGATGTTTCAGCATGTGCTTGGAAATCCGCCAACATCACTGCACCACATAAAAAGGTGCAAAAACTGGTCCCCTTAACTATAGACTGATCAGCTTACTTCCAATCATCAGCAAGGGCGTGGAGTCAATCATCGCAGTTAATATGAAATCCTTCCTTTTTTTGTTTGTATACATAGTCGAGGCTTGTGGAAGGGATAGTACAGTGGAGGGATCAGGAAGTAACCGATAAAAACAGGACGCAAAACATGCATGCATGTGTTGGACAAGATGGACACAGAAAAAACTCCAAGGAGGGAAAACTGGAAAATTGGAAGGAGGGGGTAATTTGTTTGGGGTAAACGAGGGTAGAAAAGATCGTGGTTTAGGATTGGGGATGATCTGAGATGGTGAAGAATAGCTATCTTGAAGACCTGGAAGGAAGAATGAGATTGAAGATGATGTGGAAGCCGATTCTACAGGTGGGAATAACAGGAACAATGAGTCTTGGTGAGCAGTGATCCTGGATTTAGGTACTTTCACCAGAAGGGGGTTGATGGTGAACCATGAGAGCTCTGTAGAAACCTGGGAGAGGACAAAGCACAGAAAAGGCAGAGGGTTTAAACCAGAAAGGAGGTGGTGGAAGACAGAGGGACCACAGACCTGTCTGCGATGGCAAAGTGATTCACCCATATACTCAGCTTCATCTCGGGAGATTCCAATGATCTTGTAAGCCTTGATTTCCACAGCATCAATCTGAGCAAGATGTGAGGCAGGGGAGCCAGCCCAGAGTGGAGAACAGTACTCCATCAAGCTGCAGATGAAGGCATTGTTGGTGGATAGGAGTTCAAGTGTGCCAACAAAGGACTTTGTATGATGGAGGATGCCCACTCGGTGGCTGACTTTGGATACCAACTTTGAAATGTAGTTTGCCCAAGAAAGATCATGGCTGACAGTGAGACCCAGGAGTTTGAATAACTGAACTTCAAGACGATTGTTAAGTAGATAGGATGGTTTGCCAAACGGTCCTTTTGAAGAGAGAGATAGTGAGAGTGTGAGATTTGTCAGGATTGAAAGACATATTCCAAGTGTTTTGACCAGCTTGTGATTTTGTCAAGGTCTGAAGAGAGGGAAGAGGCTGCAGCCTTCCTCTCTGAAAGATGAGGGAGGGTACCATGAGGGAGTGTACCAGCTCCTACTAATTTTTCTCTTATGTGTGGTTCCTTCCTTCATAGATTTTCCTGTATCTTCGAGCCTATGACATTCTCTCCTCAAATCCGACTAGAAACATGACTGCACCCCACCTATTTAGGCTTCACAAATCTTTTTGAAAGAAACAATCAAGCAAAACAAAACAGCACATATGGAATTTGCAAACTAAGATATGTTCACATTTCCATCCACAACACATCAACGTTTACGTCATTGTTGCCAAAGTAAAAACACTTATGCTCTCAAGCATATAAAGCTGACAACATATCAGAGTGACTTAAATGT
Organism: Eptatretus burgeri; assembly: GCF_056783735.1. NCBI lineage: Eukaryota > Metazoa > Chordata > Myxini > Myxiniformes > Myxinidae > Eptatretus > Eptatretus burgeri. The sequence goes on along the minus strand of NC_140966.1, from coordinate 195,196 downwards.
AAGGATGAATACCCACTTATTGTGATCAAAACGAGTACCTTTTCTCTATTTGAGTTGTCGATGTTTCCGAAAAGATACACACCTTGAAGAGAAGGTTCCACCCTCAATATGGCTTTGACAGTTTGAAGGAGTGCAGAAGTAGGGCATTTCATTGCTTGAAAGTATGAAGAAATCCTTATTTCTGGGTTTTCCTGCACATCTTTGTAGAGTTCCATCAACATAGATCTCTGCCAGTAAATTGGTTAAAAGGCCTTAGAAAAGCTGAATTCTAAATAATGAAACAAAACACTGAAATCAAAGGAACCATTCCAGCATGGTGGCCAATTGTACTTAATATATCAATATGTAATCAAATATTGTAAAAAGGTTATATAATAAAAATGCAGAAATTATCATCATTTAACATCCAAAATATTAAGATGATAATTGTTAAAATACAGTAGAACATATAGCGTATTATGTTTTGCCATGAACAGATTAAAGTACGGTGTTCAATTCTTACATCTGTCTCGCATGGTATACGACGGAATGCTTCAAGTCCTATAAGACGCAGACTTGTTGGAGTGGAGGTTTTAGCAACACACTTTGCCAGGAGACTGGCCAAAGAAGACATTGCTTGGCCGCCATTACCGATCGCCTTCAACACCAGCACCAACTGAAATGTGGGATTTGGGAAGAAAGGGAAGAGGGAAGTAAAACAAAAGTGAAATTTCTGTTTAAAAAGAAAACAAAAAAATGTGGGAAAACTCATGCCACTTCATCTCTTTGTGTCGAAACGATGTAATATCGTGAGATGTGCATGGCTGCACGCTTTTACTGGAGCATTGTACTTGGGCTTCGACAATAAACAAACAAGCAAAACAAAACAGCCCATGTGGAGTTTCTCAGGATATTCTCTCAAAATTGTTTCGAAAAGGAAGAACACTATAAACATTATGAGAGACTCTTCTCCTCCATTTTGTCCCACTCACACCTTTTTGTTATCTTCTGAAAACTCTTCTTTACAGATATGGAATTTTTGTTGCTTTGTCAAAAACCTGTTTATCTTCCTGTGTGACTATCTTTTTTTTAAATGATATTCAACGATTCTTTACATATTTTTCAACTTCACAAATTCTGATGATTTTATATAAGAATAGAACAGCATTCTGTAGAGCGCATACCTCAGCCAGGCTTAACAGATTACGTTTTGTATCCTCCTGATGGGCCGGATCCGAGGCCGGACATGAAACATCCCTCAATGGTGAAGAATCTCTTAAAATAATTTTTAAAAATTATCATATCCAGATCGGAATTAAGATCTTCACCAAAAATCGAATCGATTTGTCATCGTCACAAACCCAAACTGTCCACTAAATTTCGTCTGAATCTGTCCCCAATATTCTGAGATATGTTCACAGCAACATTCCTCTCCTGACCTGTAACAGGAATTGCAAAGCTCATTCTGGTCACATGACTAAGTCGGTGAAAATGACCGACTTCGTAAATTTTTTCAGAAATCTTTTTCTCCAGAATCACCAATCAGAATGCTGCCAAATTTTGGTTACAGCATTAGGACACGGTTCTAATGTCAAATTGCGGAGGCCATGCTGATCACATGACTGGAAGTGTGTCAAAATGGTGGTCACGTAAATTCCTTCAAAAACCTTTCTCTCGAGACCCACCAGTCAGAATGCTACCAAATTTGGGTTATAACATTCGGCCAGGGCCGATGTATGCTGCAGGTCGTGGTCCTATTCTCTCATTTACAATTTCCTGCTGCACTGTTAACCAGAGACCTCTGGCACAGTTTTTCAGGATAGTGCACATAAGAGCTGAGGGGGTTTGGATGGTGTGGGCCATAGGAGATCGTGCCCACCTTTTCTGCCAGGGGAATATTTCCCAACCGTATTCTGTATGCAAGTCTTTGAAACACAAAAATGTTGAACTATCCCACAATCTATCTCTATCTCTATCTCTCTCCCCCTCAAGATTTTCAAACCTTCATGCGTTGCTTCTCATTGTATGGCTGGCAACCTTCCTGAAGTGTCTTGCCAAAGATTCTGGCAGCATTCTGTACAGGCATCATGTTGGCACAGGCAGAATGCCTCACACAAAACTGATTCAGCATCGTAGAGACCGATAGAAGTGTTGCCTGGTTCACCAAAGAGGACTCCAACAAATTCTGAAAAAAAGGTTTCGACTGAATAGCATATTGGTATACATGAAGCAATTGCTGTAAAAGAGGATTCACAAAAACAGTAGTTTATTTATTTTATTATGGAGACGAAAGCTCAGGGGAGAACTTGACAACAGAGGGTTAGAGGTCAAATCAATGACAATGACAGGTGAATAAGCAGCACAGACAAACTTAAATAACAGAAAATCAGTTTTGCCAACAAGTGATGCAAACACAGCAAAACACAAACACATCCAGGAATCGAATACCCTTTGTGGCATTGGAATACCATGTCAGGCAGCTGAGTTTCCGTGTCAGCTTTTTCACTGTACACAGGTTGTTGGCCTTGCAGTTATTTTACAAGCCCAATTCTTGTCTCACAACTCCTGCATTCTCACCTCTCTGCTCAGCCTGTCGCTATCCCTACAGATTGTATGGATTGTCGCTGTAAACCTTTCCTTGTGAACCTCCACAAGTCCAAGGTCAATGCTAACCTCCAGTATTTCATCCACCTATTTTTTTCGCCCATGGAACTGTCTTTCTGAGTCCATCTCAGACTATTCCTGGCAGTATCTTAAGTCTGCTGATGACTACTACATTATGTTCTCTCCCATTTCCACTACTGAGCTTAACTACATATGCTGAAACCCTGTTCCCATCCTTCTTCTGAAATTTGTCTTGCGCTGTAGTGTATCAGTTTGTTGTTGTACCAATGTTTTTCTTCTACTTCATTTTCTTGACAAACTGATATGAGAGACACAGTATCTGCATTTTATGCTTTGTAAGTCATTACATTATCATTATTGTGGAAGTCATATAATTAATCCCATCTTGTGAAATTTGTATAATATGGTTCACCAAAGAGGACTCCAACAAAACCTGAGAAAAAGGTTTGGACTGAATAGCATATTGGTATACATGAAGCAATTGCTGTAAAAGAGGATTCACAAAACAGTAGTTTATTTATTTTTTATGGAGATGAAAGCTCTGTCGCTAATCAACTGCAAACGCCAATAACTTGATCACGTGACATAGGGTCCTCCGTCTAACAACCGTTCACCAAAGGACATGTGACCACATTATTCTGGGAATCGCACCTTCGGCACATACTTGTGTTATTTAGGTTACCTACCGGATCAGGTGCAGCCGAGCGGAGCTGCCAAGTATGTACCGGCTATTTAATAGATTATTGGGGAATAATGTCCTGGCGAAACTAGGGTTCAGGCCATGCTAGACCAATGGAGGAAAAGACAAAAATGAGCTGGGAACATTTCTAACAAACACATTTATTGAAACAAGGAGTGAGGAAAGTTAGGTGGCGCAATATGGGATTTATTACAAATGTACAGCAGAGAAAGCAAGGCATTTGTGAGTTGCAGCAAAAGGCAAACAATATTTGCAAAAGAAGAAGACACAATGCAGAGTTATTCTGAATATTCTTTCTTATACAGTTTTAACTTATGCAACGAAAGGTGCCATCATGCACGCACGCACACACACACACACGCACGCACGCACGCACGCACGCACGCACGCACGCACGCACGCACGCACACACGCACACACGCACACACGCACACACACGCACACACACACACACACACACACACACACACAACCCTGAGGAAAATTAGAGATAGCCCAGGGAGATAGAAGCAGTTGAGGGTTAATGACCTCTTAATACCTGGTGTAGTTGGCAGACCTGCACAACCCAGAACACTTAGGAAAGTGGAAGAGGAAGAAATATTGAGGGTGTCTAGGGTGCGTGTTTGAGAGCTGCAAGTGTAATGTGACGTGGGGTGCCGCATAGTGTAAGAGGAAGAATGTGAGGTGTAAGTCAATTCAGTTCACTGAGTTCACTCTTGGCTTTCACTCTGAAAAGAACAGTTGGTCAGACTTGCCTGCGTTGATTGCCCTTTTGTGTCCACAGTGGATGAGAGATAGATCGTAGAAGAAAGATGCATGAGAGAAAAGATTCCATTGTAAATCATGTAAGAGTCTGTATGTGTACGTGTCACTGCAGGATACCGCCTAAATGAGTGACATTGAAATGGAAGCATTCCCGGCTCACAGCAGCAATGCATGACCCCACGCCTGGTCATGCTGACTCGACACTTGTCCTTGCACTGCCTGTCTCCCCGATGAGGTCCGATGTCTGGCGAACTCTGGCGTCTTCGGCTCGGCTCTGTCTCCAGTGATGTCTCGGCGATACTCTCCAGCTCTGTCCCTGACGATACTGCTGCTACGATATTCTCCTGCCTGGTGATATACTCTGATGGCAATATACTCTTCTGGAAATGAGCTGCATTCGTTACTTTTATGAGCTCCAGATGAGGGGAGGAGCCAAACATCGGATCAAAAGAGACTCTTAATGAAATCGAGCTGTCCTATTTCTTAATGAAATTATTGGTCCATAGTGGTCGTAGCCTTGGCCTGCCAGGCCCCGAAGGTGAAAAACGGCTCAGTTTCTCGCGAACAGAGCCACGTGTAACAACTCCGACCTTTACATGGGGAAGTCATTTTTGGAGTGTGCTGGACCCGATCGTGTGCTGGGCTTCATTCAAACGTAGAATTTCAGGGAAATCCCTGCGCTACCCGTAGGTCCTTAAACGAGCTCCAGCGCACATTCTTGACTCAAGTTATGCCCCAAAATAACTCGACCTTTATCTCTTCGATGTCCTTCAAGGCTGTCGTGAGTGTTCGATGAACATGTGGCAGTTGTGACGGTTGTCAAGTATTGGGAACATGTTGTGGCATTTGTAGTGAGGAAGGATTGTAATGTGGAATTGTGGGGAAGAGGTTTAAGTTCCTTGTAATGACATTGTGAATAATGATCGCGTTTGTCATGGAAAATGTAAGCATGGGTTGTTGTGGGGATTTTTACGAGTTGTATGAAGTGGTTGTGATGAGCGTGGAATAATTTGTTGAGTGGAATAAAGTTCCGAGGTGAAATGGTCGTTGAGAGCACAGAAAATGCAAATGAGGTGCTCGCGGCGTGCTTGCTTGGTTACTATTAGTCTTTACTGATTTGCGTGCATGCTTGCTTGCATGTTTCATGTGAGAGAAAGGGGTGTAGCAAAAGAATGGAAGAACTGCAAGGGTGGAAGATATTAAAGAGGTCGAAGAAATCTAACTGAAGGAGTCCCATGCAAGGTGGGGTGAAAGAATGCAAATATTGAAGGTTAAAGAACTTTAACTGTTGGAGTTCCACGCAATGCATCTTTCCCCTTCACCGGCTAGACATATGGAAAGGACTAACGAGTACACATACTATTGAAATAACTGCCATCAGATAACTGCCAGAAAGACATCATGTTTTTTTTTATTCTAATGATCGCTGTATGCTGTGTGCCATTGCCTTGGAGGCATGTGGATTTACAGAACCACAATAATATATTAAAGAAACTTAGGACCATTGATTGATATCTCGGTTGCTTTTCTCAATGTTATTTGATTATTAGTCCATGCTTCATCAAAGGTAATGTGTACCGCTCTCTTTTCTTTGCTGCACTGATACTTTAAAATATATATATCCCTTTCAAGAAAAGCCTTTTGATTTCCATAGATAAACGGTAAATTATAATTTTTTATATGTTCTCCAGTTTACTTTAACATATACATACAGTATATACTTCCTCATGAATCATCGCATATTGATGGTTGTTTTATAATGAATAGATATAGTGTGCTAATTAACTGTGTAACAATATAATCTTTCTTATATTCCACTTGGTTGGCAAGTTAAATTAAATAAAGCTGCCTTTGTTCAAATGTCAGTGGAATACAGGAATGCTTAATTCTAATTAATGAATGCATATAATATGCTGAAATACAAGTTTGCAAGGGAGTACATAATATTATTCACAGTTCTACCAGCTTTGGAATGTAAGTCATTGTGATGAAGTATACATTATGCAATAGTTGTGAAAGGGGGGGGGGGCCTTGAAGCAAAGCAAATATCTGAAAAAGCTTGAACATGCTTTGAGGACAAACCATAGGAATTTGCATCTGATATGCTGAAACAAAAAGTCATGACCACAACCTTGAAAAAGTTTTGTTTGTCTCTTATCAGAATGTTACCATCTGGGATTGGTCAACTTGCTTGCAGGCATCATGTAAGCAGATCATCCCCCCTTCCCCCCCCCCACACACATTTAGTCTTCCCTTTCTAGGAAACTCTGAAACATCAAGCCAGAAAGACATCACGTTGTTTTGATTGTCTTTCTCCAAGTGCATGTATCAAATAGATGATTCAACCTGTATTGCAACTCGAGTTACTTGATCAAGGTTTCAAGTTTTCTCCCACAATATAATATTGTTATTGCATATGAAATTGATTGACGATATGAATCAGTTTGCAATCAAATAAGTCCTTTGAAGTTCCCACAAAAGGTTGACATAAAATATGCTCCTGGTGGGACTGCAACAGGTGGGAGTTATAGTGTAACACTTTGAAACTAAACTCAGGAGCACATAATGGCAAATTATTTCATTGCTGTTTTGTTCATTATAATGCAATGCTAGTGATGGTATACAAATATCTAAATCATTGGTAACAGTTGCATGGGGAAGTGACATCATGAACTACTCAAACCTAACATTGAAGACATTTTAGGGGCTGTGATTGATTACTACCAAGAGCTTGTCCAACACTCCAATACTCCTGTCTCAGGTATATTTTTCAAAACTCACCACTGCCCTGTTCAACATGTCTTGTGTGGGCTCTGGGATAAAGGCCAATGAATAAATCCAGGCCTCTCGAGCCAGTTGGTTGACTTGACTCAGCTGGTCAAACATGAATGACACACACACACTTGTTCTACACATTGGCAATGCATCCAATAGAGGGTTCCTGTGGATACAGAGGGAAAGGAACCAATTTAATGAACCTAAAAGCCAAACCAAATTGTATCACAATGAACTCCATTTCTACTGCAATGTAAGGTTTAAATCTTGCACCTACCTGATGCTCTTACAATATTAATAAACCGAGTGTGTCAGGTCACAATGCAGACAAATATTACATCTCATTGCTGGAGTGATTACAAAAACAAAACATTTAATATGGAATGTGAACTAAGATTCTTAGACAATATGTAAATCAAGTTTCAACACTCATTTAATAACTTTGGAGTGACTCAGTAATTCATTAATTTTTCAAACACGTGATCTCTGGTATCCAATCAGTTGCATCTTTCTGGAGAGCCAATCAACGCATGGGATGTTATAAAGGCTGAGGACTCATGGGAGCTTGTCTTGACGACATGTTGGAAACTTGCGCGCCTTTATTTACAACCCTTTCTCATCCGTAATCATGAGTCACTCAACACGTCATTATTTCATAGTGACTTTTGGTTCGACTTTGTCAAGACTTTGGAGGGAAGTGGACTTCGTTTGTTTTGTTAAACAACCATGACTGCAATGAACGAGTATTCCTTTTCTGCTGACGATTTTTGACACCATTCTAAAGCCATCGTGGCTCAGCACCATTAAATCTTTTTTTCTTCACCAACCATTAGAGAGACAACGAAGGAGCAATCATCAGCCAGACTTCATTTACAACACGTCACCGCATTGTTCATGTGAGTGAGATTTCTCTTGTTTTGGTTGAAGCATCATCTTAACCAACATACGAAAAGGGAATAATCACCACAACTGCTTTTCACCTATTCTTGTGCTATTGGGTAATTTATATGAAGATTAAATTGTGCAATATGTGTAACCGCATGAAATCACTTCTGCAGTTATGTGTAGTTGTACATGTATACAAAATATCACACCGTTTGTGTGAGCGTTTTACCACGATGGACTCCTGAGCCACTGGACATAAGAAGTTGAAAAGTGGTGGTCGGGAAGCTTGAGGTGGTAAAAAAAGAAATTTAACAATTCCAGAAGTAGGAGCATTGGAAGAAATAAACCACTGGACAGGCAGAGTTGAAAACTGGTGAATACACTGGGGTTTTTGGTTTTCAGTGGAAAAAAAAAGCCCCGGGGTTCGAGTTGAGGGAGGACCCCAATTGTCTCCATGTAAATGTGTATCATATAGTGCTACTTGCTGGAAGCCAGTATTACCAGTCAAAATAAAATACACCATACACCATGAAAGTGGGAGAGTTAACCTGTCTGTAAGGACAGGTTCTTTCCTGAAGTACATATAAAATTATCATCATCCATGCTTTCCAGTCAAAGAAGGCAACATAAAACAACAACAACAACAACAACAACAACAACAACAAAAAACTTGACTCAAGATAAGCCCTTTGCAGTTTCAAACTGTGCCTGAGCTTCTCCACACCGTTTACACACAGCACATGCATGAGAACCCCAAAGCGACATGTCCCCTTCAACCACTGCACAATACATTGTACATTGTAGTGGTCACCAGATTCAGACCAGTTTCCTGAGCCCAATCCTGATGAACCAATATAATGGTGGACCACCAGGTGTATGCGGTCAAATCTTCCACCAAAATGATCACCAATTCAGTAACGGATTGTTCTCAGAGTCCGTACGCCGTCTGCCAGGAAAGTCGAACAGGTCTTTACTTTGGTTTCTAATGTTGAGGAACTCTTAGAAGACCCAGCCATTGGTTTTCCGCCGAACGCTGCTGAATGATGTCATCGATTCCCTCTGAAAATTCTATCTCCATTCGATTTTTTGAATCTGCTATCACTTGCGTAAATAAATGGAACACATAATGTGAAGATTTGGGAAGTATGAACAGAATATGTTTGGAGAAAAGTGTGTTCGAAGTTACAGGCTTACATCCATTATATTATGATGTTGAAAGTTCATGGTCTCTTTTAATACACTTTTCCTTAGACCTTTGAGTTTCTTTTCACATTTTAATAAAATTTAACCCCCAAGTCAAGTATTTATAAGCATCTGCCTTTGATCTAACACCTATAAATTCACTTAGTATCTTTTCACCTAATTCAACTTTAAATTTACCACTAACCTTTTTATTCTTATAAGAAAAGAGTGGGTGATTAGGATCATAATTACTTGCTCATAAATATCTTCATCTTCTTTCATATCCTTATTAACATTATCTGTAGTAATCACTGGAATGAAGCTATCCGTATCCATATATAGCAACACAATATTCTCACCATATCTTTTCTTTAGATTATTATAAAAGTAATCACGCATTAAATACTTTGAAAGATCTAAAACATATGTTCTCACATAAATCGGTTTATCCATCTTTACACTCTCTTAATTCAAATGAACAGCACAAAAATATCTAAATATTTCTACTATTTTAAAGCTTGGTTTATTTATCAATTTCTCTGCCTGCTCCCAAGTCAGAGCAAGTCTTACATTTTGTCTATTCCTTATATTTTCCATTGTTTTACCAAATACAGAATTATTCATCAACTTGTAAAAGTCCTTCTCAAAATCATTATTAGCCTTTGTTCTCATCCTCATGTAATAATCAATGTATTTACCTAACCAATGACTGACTAAACTTTAGTGCCCTATGTACCTTTTTAACTTGTAGTCCTGCTTCTGTAAATTGATTTAGATTTCTTTGATGTAAAACATACTTCTCTTTCTCAAACGATGTTAGTAATTTAGTTGTAGGAATATATTTAAACTCATTTGAAGAACTTAAGAAATGTTGTTGATAACCACCGAATAGCTCTTGATTGGGGATATCTTTTTCAGCTCCATAAGGAAGGTATTCATGTTTGTTGTGAAGTTTTTAGGACAGTTTTAAATCTACTTCAAAATACTACCCGTAATCCTGTTTATCTAAATCTTCTTGACTTGTGGAGATAACATGATCGAAGATAGATTTGTACTTGTGCTCTTTCACCCATTTAAAATTACCATAGGTTTGAGATTCAGACATTGCCCAGCCATACAAGTTATTAGCATCAAAGTACATTCAGTAAGATGTTGGCTGCTCAGGCGAGAAGTAGGGAAGGTATTTATTATTTGCTTTCGAATATCGCTTTGAACAAACTTGTGAAATTCCTCCTCTTTTAGCCTTCTCAATCATGAAGAGCATATCGACATCACTTCGAAGATAAAGGGTTGTTTAGTCATTTTTAACATAGCTCTCCAGACTAGTCCAACAGATGTATAATAATGGACAGGATCAAGTCCATCACAGTCTTTATCATAACAAACTTCTCTAAATTTCTCAAACACATCAGCGGGTAATTAAACATCAGTTATTAAATAAAGGTCATGATATTCACCCATATTTTATATCTCAAACTCTTACCAAACTTGTTTTGCTCTTTCATATTCTTCACCTGTAATATGACTTCTTCCAAACTTGTTGTATAAACCCTTGTGAGGAGGAAGTGTTATTTCTTTAAATCTTTCAAAGGAATCCGTATCATCATCTGGGTAAATGCCCTTTTTAGTAAGAAAAGAAATGTCTTTACCCAAGTCAGCTTCAGTCATAATTGACGAGAAAGCATGGGAAAAGAGGAGATATTTTAAATGAAAGAACTTTGAGGGCTTGTCATAAATTTATGAGCCAATAAATCTTATATTTGTATTTACACCCTTTTCATGAGTATAAATCTGTTTTGTAAATTAGATGCAATTTTGATCTGTATTAGGAATTGCTATTATCTTTCAGGAGTCTTACTGAGTTCTTTTATAAAGAGATGTGTGTCATCATGACAGTTATTATGAAGAAATACAGGAATGAAGGTCAGGATTCTATAATTAAGATGAGCCGGGAAGCGACGATGGTTCACGAGCGGTATTTGACATTGTAGATTGTTTCAGAAGTCAAAGATGAGACAATGTGATAATTTTTGACGAAGTTATAAAAATGATCAACATGATGTGGTACGGGTGACAGGTTATTAGCTGCAAAATGTCGAAAACCCGGTTTCATTTAACAACTTTCAAAATTTGACCTTTGCATAACCTTTAAAGGTCACAAAACAATGTTGTGGACATTAAAATATGGAAACAGGATACGTGCTATAGCTTATTGGAGTTAGTTTGTCGAAGAAGGTCGAAAACCCGGTTTGATTCCCACAACTTTAAAAATTTGACCTTTGTGGTCCTAAAGGTCAAAGGTCAAGGATTATGACCTTTAGTGCAAAACTTCCTCTGGAACATTCCAGGAACAATATAACGTCATATAGGCTATATGGCATTTCGCACTCCTCGGATTATCCATACTTTGATGAAATCAGCGTAAAAACAAGCTTGAAGGGGGCGCCATGGGCAAGGTGTTCGAGATAGAGCAAAATGATTTCAAGACTTTAGGTGGGGAATGACCTCAAGATCATGCATAAAAATATTGTCATCCTAGCTCTCAAAGTTTGGGCGGTCGTATGATTTTTATGTCAAAATTCGCAATTTCATAAGTTTTTGACCTTGTGACCTTGACCTTGGGACGAAAATGAAAAATCAGCCAATGACAAGTTTTAGATAATTCATTTTTATATTCAAATACTGAAGAACCCATTCCATTCAGTCAATTCCCCAGGAGAAAATAGATTTTTAATCCAACTACCCCTTACAAATGGCTATTTTTGGGGCGTGGCTCCACCCACAATGGGCGAAGCACGCCCTCATCCAGGAAAACACAACTAGACATTGATATCGAACACATAACCAAGTTTCATCAAGATCTAATCAAAGTCCACGGAGTTATGCTCTGTACAGAGAGACACACTGACAGACAGACAGACACACAGACATAACGAATATAGTGGTCACTCTGGCTGGCGCTCGTTAACCAAAAAGGCGCATGATGAGATGTCTCACTGTATTGCAAATAAAAGTCTCAGTCTCAATCTCAATCTTAGCTGCTACCCTACTATCTGTCACTGCCCATTTCTTCAAAACTTATCTTCTCCCTCAAAATTGACCGAATCAAACTGAATTTTTTTATATGTTGTATATATGGTCAATGCACACAATTTCTCGAGCAGGAATTTCGATTTAAAAAAAAAAAAAAATCGAGAAAAAAATATGAAAAAAAACAAAAATTACAAGTGGGTGTGGCTCCCCCCACAATGGGCGTGGGACGCCCATCGCCAGGAAGAAAAAACTAGGCATTGATATCAACATCATATTCAAGTTTCATCCAAATCGGATCACATCCCACGAAGTTGTGCTCTAGACAGACAGACAGACATACATACAGACACACAGAGATAACGAATATAGTGGTCACTCTGGCTGGTGCTCATGAACCAATTACAATTATTATGGGCTGCTCTTCTATGTTTCCCCATTATATGGCAATAATCTTTCACCCTTTTATTAGTTTTTACCAAAGCCTCTGAGCATACATGACAAATCCTTGCTTCTTCAAATTATTTTTCTTCATTTGGAGATAAGTCAAGGGGTTTATTTGTTCTTGAAATAATTTTAGTTATCTTCATGCAATCATCCTCAATCCTTTTAACAAATTCATCAGCAGCATTAGGACCTCTAAACAACTCCATCTTATCATATTTACTTCCGACAGATGACTTAATGTAATAACAAAACCCACAAGGGATATGTTTTTTTTCATGTCATCAGTCTTTTCCAAGATGCTCTCAAAATCAGCATACATTACAAATGGGTGTTTTATACATTTATTTGTTTCATTAAATACAACTTTCTCTCCTGGTTCTGGCATCTCAAAAACTTCTGCTTTATGATTGGACCAATACTTTAAATGTTTATCAATTCTTTGTTGAGATTGAAAGATATTTAGACATCTCTTACAAGGATATGACATGCTTTGATTTATAAACTTGACTATTTACGAATCCAGAAAAGTTTTTGGTGTAAGCATAATGAGTGGTTTCTTTATTAGTGAAATAAAGGAGATCTACATGCTGGTCATTTGACCAAATATCATTGGAGATAGTATTACTAACTCTTGGAATTTGCACTTTGTTTTTATCAGTTAAACCTTAAACATTTATTGATAGGTTATTCATATTCCTAAACTTTGTTATATCTTTTAAGCTCATGGGTTCTCCTCCAGAGATGCCTTGATCCCCAGTTTCTAATTTATTCCCATATTTCTTATACTTTGAAATTCTTTCACAGTACCTTTCCTGTGGGTAAAGGTGTGCTAAGATACTCCAGAGAAAGCATTTATTGTCAGTATTTTTAGTATTAATTTTTGCTTTTTTATTCTTTATATCCTGAGATAAATCAAGGTAAGAAGAAGCCTTTAGCAGTGGATTTAAGACTATTAAGATCGACATGAGAAACATTCCCATTGTAGAACCCACTCCCTTGTTGTTGTTCTTCTAACTCAAATCTAATGAGCTCTTCAAAGATAGGAGATTAAAGGAAGCTATCAGTTGATGAAATAAGGTGTGGTGGATTCGTTCTCACATATTTTTCTTCAATAACATTATTTTCTCTTGTGAAGCCAAAGGAGGCTCCAAGACATACGAGTGTGTATATATATGTATGTATGTATATATATATATATATATATATATATATATATATATATATATATATATATATATATATATATATATATATATATATATGTCTTTAAAAAACGCAAATACGCGAAGCACGAATGGAGAAGTACGTCACATTTTATCAACCTCGATTCTGCGGGGTCCGCGAATGTCGAATCCGTGAATCTCAGGGTTCCATGGTATTTGCAGTTGTAAGAGGACTCAACATATTTATGACAAAAAATCTTAAGCTCTGCAAGTAAAAAACACAACACAAGCTTCAAATATTATGTAAAAAAAATCAAGATACAAACCAGTGTTTGAAACCTAAAAATATGCATCACCCACCTGAGGCACATTTGCAAGGAACTATCCCAGAGCATTTTTAACTCAGATGAAGGCAATTCACTAATTTGAAAAACCAACAATGGAAAGAGATCTGCAACCTAGAAAAGAAAGAACAATTCCGAAAGTTATAAATTGCAATCCTTGTGGTCTTCATTCCATACAATTCTGTGTGCTATTATATTAACACACACACACACACACACACACACACACACACACACACACACACACACACACACACACACACACACACACACACACACACACACACACACACACACCAGATAGATATATGCCTGAAACTAATATATTGTTATGTTCAGGTTAAGGAGGGATGGGGGGAGTGTAGACAGAATTGAGGTTTTAGCATTGGCACATTCACTGTAAGGATTTAGAAGCATTATGTTTTACATTTAATGCCAAGTATTCAAATCTGATGTGCAGCCCACATGGGGAAGATGGGGTTGGCTTGATGCCATTTAATGACTGGAGAGGGGAAGAAGGAGGGATGGGGGGAGTGTAGACAGAATTGAGGTTTTAGCATTGGCACATTCACTGTAAGGATTTAGAAGCATTATGTTTTACATTTAATGCCAAGTATTCAAATCTGATGTGCAGCCCACATGGGGAAGATGGGGTTGGCTTGATGCCATTTAATGACTGGAGAGGGGAAGAAGGAGGGATGGGGGGAGTGTAGACAGAATTGAGGTTTTAGCATTGGCACATTCACTGTAAGGATTTAGAAGCATTATGTTTTACATTTAATGCCAAGTATTCAAATCTGATGTGCAGCCCACATGGGGAAGATGGGGTTGGCTTGATGCCATTTAATGGCTGGAGAGGGGAAGAACATCTCGACTGGTATTCCACCTCATCTGATTCTTTACCTGGTAGCCACATGACATGGCGGTGGAGCCTGGTTACTCCGAAGCTTCTACATCAATGAGTGGCAATTGGCTCACAAGCAGCCTCCAGTGCTCACAACACAATTAGTGGATAGAGCGTGCCTGTAAACTGGGCACCTATTCACCCCGTACATGCAGAAGGTCAAAGAAGGGGGAAAGTGGAAAGAGGCTATATAAGCTGGTGATGGCACCCAGCTTCACAACTGTCTCTCCTGGATTTTGTGGAATGTAAAGCTCTCACAAATATTGGAATCGCCCTTCAGGTCAGGTCAGGTATGGAGAAATGCGCCAGAGCAGTGCATCACTGCATCCATTTTCCACCGGTACTTCAGGGGCCTCAGTCTGGCCATCCCCCAGGCAGATGCCTGGCCCATCCCCATCTCCTTGAGTTGCTGATCAACCTACTGCAACCACAAGGCATGTGGTCGGCCTGTTGGCCTCCTCCACTCACTAGGCTCCCTCACTGAGGAATCTGATGAGCAGGATCATCATCAGGAAAATGAGCCACATGTCCATACAGCCGCAGCTGATGCTCATGGACTATACAGGTAACAAAGCTCATCTGAGTCTCTCTAAGCAAATGCTTGTTGGACACAAAGTCCACACTGCAATAGCCAAGGATTCTCCGAAGAGACCTGGTACCAAAGGAATTAAGTCGCCGTCTCAGATCCTTGGTCAGAGTCCAAGTCTCACATCCGTAGAGCAAGATTGGAAGTACCAAGGACCTGAAGACTCGGACTTTCGTCCTCCCGCATAGGTATCGGCAGTGCCAGACCCCATTATCCAGTGAATCTATGACTCCCCAGGCCCGACTTAAACGTCTCTTCACCTCTGGCTCACAAACAGCAGAGACATGAATATCACTGCCAAGGTAAGTGAATCTCTCTGTGACCTCAACATCCTCACCACCAACAGGTACAGACAAGATAGCAGCATCCAAGATGTCAATGAAAGCCTGGATCTTAGTTTTGATCCAGGAAACCCGTAATGCCAGCAGCTCTGACTCCTCATTCAGCACCTCGAGGGTCTCCAAAAGGATATCTAGAGTCTCCACAAAGATGACTACATCATCTGCGAAATCAATGTCAGAGATCTTGACATTCCCAAACAATGCACCTCCCCAGAAGTTGCTTGATCTCTCCGACATCCTCCCCAGAATCCAATCCATACAAGCGCTGAAAAGTGTGGGGGCCAGTACATACCCCTGCCAAATTCCAGTAACAACTAGAAATAAGTCACAGATGGTATCACCACATGTCACAGCACTCTCAGTACCAGAGTATAGTTTAAACATAAAATTGATAAGTTTTGTTGGCACCCCACGAAGACCAAGATTCCTCCTGAGGGCATCCTGATTCACTGAATCAAATGCTTTGCAAATATCAACATAGGCTGCAAGCAGCCCCTGCTGAAACTCTCATCTGCGTTCGGTGAGGACCCGAAGAGCAAGGATATGGTCAATCATTGATCTCTTTGGTGTAAATCCTGACTGCTCTGGATGCTGGTGCTCAAGCAGATTGTGGCGAACCCTATCAATAATTATCCGAGCAAAGACCTTGCCCGGCACTGAGAGCAGCATCACCCCTCGGTAGTTGTTGATCACCTGGTGATCACCCTTCATTTTCCAGAGAGGGACAACAAGGCCCTTCTTCCAGTTAGTTGGGATGATGCCTGCATTCCAGGCAGAGCACAGGACTGCATGCAATGACACGAGTTCAGCATTTCCAGCAGTCTTGAGAAGTTCAGCATGGATGCCACAGATCCCATGAGCTTTACCCCATTTCAACCAGTTCATCGCAGCCTGTGTTTCAACAAATGACGGTGGATCACAGTTGATTGGAGGGTCAGTCAGTTGATTGATTGGAGGGAATCTCCCATGATGAGGCCAGTCAGCAGTTGCGTTGCTCTATCATCACAGGCAGGTCGCTTGTCTCTCTAATGTATATACTCTGTTCTCCAGTATTGTTCCCTCTTCTGTATCAGTCCTGCAATGTCCTCCAGCAACCCCAGGATGCATGCATTCTACTAGTAACCCCCTCCTGGAAAAACTTCCAAAATCAGGATAACTGAACACGTCAACTGCTTTGTTCCTCGCTTCCACCATTTTATGGAACCAAATTCCAGAGTTTGTTCTGTCTCATTCTTACCTTTAGTACTTCAAGCAAGCAGTATACCAACATTTCTTGTCATCCCAATAATGAGCCATAATCATCATTACCCCCATTAACCTTTCCTATCTCCACCAATTTACTTACGAGTTTTGGTGTTTCCTCCCCTACTTCTCCTTTTTTCCTGTTTGTTCATGACCTTGATGTTTGTCCCACTGTTCGTTCTACCTTGCTCTTCCATGAGCCTTGCTCCTATTTAAAAATAACAAAAGAGAGGTCAGAGTGGGGAAGAGGAGGGAAAAATAGAAAGTGGGGTGGGGGAGGAGAGGTGGAGATTCCAGAGAGAGATGAGCATCGTGAAAGAATGGCCTGCACAACATTTAACAATTCAAGTAACCCGAAATAAATGCCATTGCAGTAAATAAAGTATGACAGGAAAATATGGGCACCTCAAGAGGAAGATGGTATCGGCCACACAATTGTCGGACGGTTTCCAACACATCTTTTGCATGTAGTTCTCTTCGCTCCCTCTTCAAACCACTCTCTCTCTCGTACAATAGGTTTGTCACTCTCAGAGACCGATGCTCTGCAAGCATGACATATCTACAGATCTTCATGGCTCACATAGCAAGTATATATTGAAGGAAATCAAACTCCACAACAGCTACAAGCACAGTTATTTTTATACCACATCACTAAATGTTTCAATTGAAAGGTTGGTTTAACCACATTCATGATAAATGGCATGTAAATAACTCTAGATTTCGTTTTATTTAAAAAAAAAATGTATTCGAAAACTTTAAACTTACTCCACCATGAAATATATATATATATATATATATATATATATATATATATATATTGTGACGTCCACGGGACTTGAACAGTCCCGCCAATGTAGAACGAGCCGAAACGATGGAGGCGGTTTATTTATTTATAACCCAAAGATGGCGGTTTTAATCGCTCTACCGCAAACGGGACGAGGAAGGTGGCACGAGTCGCTTTTCACTGAGTTGATAACGTTTATTTCTCTAACCAGAAATAACAAGACTCGGCAAGAAGAGGGATCCGGGGCGATTCGACGGGATGGTGGTGTGGGTTCGGGCGTGGGGAAAACACAAACAATTCCAATGGATATACCAATCTCAAACCCTCTAAGGCGCCAGGTACACACACACACGCGCGTGCACACACACACACACACACACACACACACACACACACACACACACACACACACACACACAAAACGTAGCTGGTCCTGGTGGTCAGGCTGGCCCGTGGTGGTGACGCAACAGTCCCTGGATTGGCGTCGGACGAGCTGGCGTTGCGCTCGTCAGGGGCAGGAGACACCGTGGTGCTGTCGACCTCCTTGTGTCGGCCCAAGTCCGCTCACAGCCACCAGGGAGTCAGTTCGGGCGCCAAGTTGCGAGCAGGAGAGGGAGGCAGGTCCGCCTGCCATTCGACCCCGTGCTCCAAGCCAGCAGAACCCCAGAGCTAACCAAGGTGAGGCACGAGGCACAGCAAGGCCACGAGACACGATCAAATCCAGGATCGAATCAGCCCAACAAACATCATGCTCCCAGCACAACAGCCTCCACCAGAACAGTTTTTCTGTACCGATCTTCTTCCTCTTCACCTTTTTCCCCGAACAGAGCCTTTTTATCCTCGAGTCCTCATCACTTCCAATCGAGCCGTTTATTGGCCCTCCGCCATCGCCTTCCGCCAATCGTGATCACGGGGCGGAGCCATCCGCAGCACTGTCCTGTGACGTCACGGCAAGCCTCCAGGGAATACTAAAAGGGGTTTACGCAGACACACTTACCCTATCCCGTATCCCTATCTAATTACGTGACAATTATCATTTCCCCCTTGAAGAAATGGACATTAACTAGACAACTTATCACCACTGAATTGCTACTTATTACATTGAGATCCTGGTAAAACTCGAACAGCATGGCATACCTAATTAAACATCCTAATTACCCTTTGAATGCATACCCCCCCTCAGACGTAACAATATATATATATATATATATATATATATATATATATATATATATATATATATATATATAGAGAGAGAGAGAGAGAGAGAGAGAGAGAGAGAGAGAGAGAGAGAGAGAGAGAGAGAGAGAGAGAGAGAGAGAGAGAGACAGAGACAGAGACAGAGAGACAGAGAGACAGAGACAGAGAGACAGAGAGACAGAGACACACACACACACACACACACGTAAGATACGGTTGAGTTCAGTTATCGGTACGATTAATCAGGGTCGAAAATACTACGGGTAAGGATGGGGGAGATGATATGAGATGGTGATGCACCACATGTTGGAAGCCTTGGTGGGAAAAGTCAGATTGAAAGGCATTACGAAGGCAGTTCTACAAATGGGAGAAAACATGAAGAAAAGAGTTGAAGCGTCTCGTTAGCCTTAATTTTTGGAGTTGAACGAAGAGGTCATGTCCTCTCCTCCTGTCACTTATCGGAAGAGCACATCTATCCTAGAGTTGCTGGGGAGGGTCAGAGGGCTGAGAGAATAAAGGAAACAAGACCAGAGTAGAGGTGGTCATGATAAAAAGAGAGGCCACTGACCTGTCTGGGATGTGAGGGTAACTGACCTTGGGCTATAGCTGCGTCGTGAGAGATTTCATAGTGTTGACAGCTTTAGTTGACACCAATTGTGTTGTCATAGTTGACACCAATTTGTCATAGTGTTGACACCAATTGCTATTGATATAAAATTCACTTTTTTTTAACCTCCCCACTTTTAACTCTGTAAACCAATTTCAGACTCATCATACTTTGACACATTTTATCCACACCCACCCCCCCCCCCGACCTCCCAACACCCCTATCCCACCTACCCCCAAAATAGGTATGTATTGGATCTTCATCTGTACAAGTTAATACTACCCTGCCAGAGCATCCCTCGCAATTATGAAACCTAAATCAAACAGAGACCAAGAAGGAACCCAAAGAAGCAAAGAGCAAAGATGGCGTCATCAGGAGGAACATGGATAGGATTCGTGTTTCAGCTGCTACTCCAGTACCCTCAAACCCATCCATGCACAGCCAAGTGAGCCTGACATAAAAAATTCTGCAAGAATTCACTTCTACTTAGAGAGATAGATAATGAAACAGAGAAAGACAGGAAAATAGTTGAAAGAGAAAGAGAAATTTGGAGGACATTAGATTCAGAACTATGAGAAACTCCTACATTTCATTACAGTGCTTCTGAAGTATTTAGTAGTCAAATAATAAACTGGGTTACCCATCGAGATCTGCGATTGCAGTAAACCGTATTGATGGAAACCATGTAATGAACCTTGGTGGAACCCAAAATGTGGTGAAGAATCCAAGAGGGCACAGGTGCTGCTTTTTAAGGCCTTTATTAAAGGTGTTATAAAATGGCAAAAAAATAATAATAATTAAGGCATATATCATTGAAGATGATCAAACTTTTGAGAAGCCTCTAATTCCTTCCAAGTCGAACTATTAAAGCCTTTTGCAAGTCCCCAGTTGGATGGATGTTAATCACATAAACATACGTGAACACGTTTTGACACAATAGCCAATAGCTTTGTCCTTGAATGCTTCGAAATTGACAACTCTGAATACAACTCACACCCGTTTATTATTCCTCATATGAATTCACAGTAATCCCAATTGTTTTAATGCTCACTTTTTCAACATACTCTCTTATATTTTGTCATAATAATTTACACTTATATGAATTTATTATTCCAAATTAAGTTTTCACACCTTTACAAATCCATTTTGAGTTTATATCTGGTGATACTCTGGGGTGTCTTGCTGCCAGAGCACCGCTTCAGCACCTCAATCCATCCTCAATCCATCTTAGCTCGCCAACAGACAAAAAAACACCAACGTTAAAATCAAATATTAATTTTCAATCTAAAATTTTTCAACATTATTTATTTACCCTGTTCTCGTATGCTCTCATATGCTCTCATGCATTATTCTCAGTTTTTTTTTTTAACGTATTCCTTAGTCCCTCGTAAATGCAAGGTGGATAAAAACATATGGGACATGGCACACTCTATAAGGTTGAATTAGCTATTGAATGATTCACATGTACATTTTAACATCAAATATTCACTAATGCTGAGGATGGCTCGCATGTGAATGATTTTTTTTTGTATACATTGTCGAGACTCACATGACAGCGAATGCACAATGCGCAGCAAGGGGGCATGAGACAAGAGGGGCAGAAGAGGGGAGGACAAAACAGTGGGGAACAGAGACATGAGAAAATCTGTGGAAAGGTGAGGGATGAGGTAGGGAGCACACGGTGCACAAGATGGACATTACAGGGACTTTCAGGAAGGAAAGCACAGAATTTGAAGGAGGTGGGTTTGGGGTGGATTCACGGTGGGAGAAAAGATTGAGGATTTTGATGGGGGAATATAAGAGGTGGTGGTGAACAGCCGTTTTGAAGGCCTGGAAGGATGCATGGGATTGCAGAGAGTGAGGGAGTTTGTTCCAAAGGCGGGAAAAAAGAGGAATGAAAGATTTAAGGTGAGCAGTGATTCGTGATTTTGGTAGTTTTACCAGAAGGGGGTTTTTGGCAGACCTTGAGCGTGCTGCAGAAATATGGTGGGGACATATCGCAGACAGAGCAGAGGTGCGAGACCAGATAGGAGACGGTAGAAGACAAAAAGATCACCGACCTGCCTGTGGTGAGAGAGTGAGAGGCCCAAAGACTCAGCCTCATCGCGGTAGATACCAATGATCCTAAATGAACATTGGTTTCCACAGCAGGGAGCTGAGAAAGGTGAGAGGCAGGAGCACCAGTCCAGAGGGGGGAGCAGTACTCCATCAGGCTGTGGACGAAAGCTTTATACTGTATGTGGTCAGGAGCTCAGGTGGATCAAGGAAGGACTTTGCACGACGAAGGATTCCCAGTCGGTGACTGGCTTTGGCGGCCAAGTTTGAAATGTGGCTTTCCCAAGAAAGATCGTGGCAGATTGTGAGACCCAGAAGCTTGAAGGAAAGGACTTCAAGAGGATTGTTGAGAAAGTAGATGTCGGGGGGGAGGGGTGGGGGTTGAAACGGTCCTTTTTGAGAGACATATTGAGAGTGTGAGATTTGTCAGGATTGAAAGACATGATCCACGTGTTGGATCAGTTTGTGATTTTATCCAGATCTGCAGAGAGCGAAGAAGCTGCGGCCTGCCGGTGGATCCTGAGGGATGACAGATGGTACGACAAAGGGTGGAGTTATCAGCAAAGAGATAAAGAGGATTTTCCAGAGTTGGAGAGATCACTGATGAAAACCAGAAAAAGAACAGGGCCCAGAACGCTGCCTTGAGGAACTTCAGCCTGGACAGGAAGAGGGGATGAGAGAAATTCATTTAGTGCCACACATTAGCTGCGACAGTAGAGGAAGTCTGCAAGCCAGAAGTGGAGATGGCCTTGGATGCCATAGGAAGAGAGTTGAGTGAGACGTGCAGGGTGCCAGACCATGTGAAAAGCATGTGATATGTCTCAGGATATGGCTCTGATTTAATGTCTGTCATTGAGTACCTCCATCCATTGTTGGGCGAGCAGAAGCAGCACATCCAGGTTAGAGTCACCTGGTCTGAAACCAAATTGAAGATCGGAAATCAAGCCATTGGAGAAGAGGAAGGATTTAATGTCTGAATCGATGATGGAATCCACAACCTTGCTGATGATTGGGAGAGGCTGATTGGACTGAAGTTGCAGGGATCTGTTTTTTGCACATTTTTTTTAAGTAGGGCGGTAATCGTGACACGGTCGACAACACATCTAAGGTGATGCTTGGACTGAAAACCAAGAAACAACCTGACTGGTTCTCAGATAATTTGGTAATTATTCAGAGGATAATTGACATCAAAAAACCAAGCATTTAGAGCATGGCTATCCAGTAACACAAGATCATCGAAATTGAAGCTCCAACTTTGTCAAAGGTGGCTGCAAAATAAAACGCGCAAGTTGAAAGACCAGTGGCTGTCCCGAAAAACCCAGGAAATACAACAATTGGCAGACTGAAATGACTCAAAGAATTTCTATGATGCCATAAAAGAACTGTATGGCCCTTCTAGACACGGTGGTGCCCCCCTGCTATCTCAAGACGGCAGAAAATTGTTAACCACCCAGGCAGAGATACTCGGTCACTGGCAGCAACATTTTAACGAGCTCCTCAACTGACCATTGCATGTTGATCACCAACTGCCTCAAAAACCTGTGATTCAGCATCTTGCAAATGAACCAACTGAACAAGAAATTCGTAAGGCTATCAATTTGTAATGAAACGGCAAGTCACCTGGTGTAGATGGGATTCCAGCTGAGATTTTCAAACATGGTGGCGAAGTTCTAATCACACCTCTGCACAGTCTCTATTGTCATATTTGGCGAGACAAAGAAGTGCCCCAACAACTGAAGGATGCTCTCATTGTTGCTATTTTCAAACGGAAGGGCAGCCGTTCGGAATGTGGAAATCATAGAGGAATTTCCCTCCTCAGTTCATGCTCCAAAATACTGTACTAACTAAAATTCTTCAGATACGTCTCGTAAATTCAATTCCAGACGAAAATGTTTCGGAGTCGCAGTGTGGTTTTCGAGGTTACCGTGGTACCAAGGATATGGTGTTCTCAGCTCGCCAACTTCAGGAGAAGTGCATCGAGCAGAATATTGGGTTATATGCGGTTTTGTTGATGTAACTAAAGCTTTCGATACAGTCTCACGTGTTGCGCTATGGCAAATTCTTCTCAAAATTGGGTGCCCACAGAAATTTGTAAGAGTGCTAAAACAGCTACATGATGGAATGCAAGCTAGAGTGTTTGCTGATGGTAAGTTCTCCGAGGCGTTCAATATCAGCAATGGGGTGAAGCGAGGATGTGTTGTGGTGCCTTACTTATTTGTGCTGTTCATTGCAACCATGCTCAAGGAAGCCTTGAAAACAAATGACAACGGTGTTCACATAAAATTTAGAATGGATGGTGGCATTTTCAATCTGCGTCGACTCCGGGCTTAAACCAAAACCATTGACCTGGTTGTTAGAGATCTGTTTGCCGATGATTGCGGATTATTTTCCCATACCAAGGAGGGCTTACAATCGCTCATGAATGCTTTCGCAGTCGCATCTTCTAATTTCAGTCTAACGATCAGCACAAAGAAAACGGAAGTCATGTATCAACCACCCCCAGGTGTTACAAATCACTCGCCCACGATCCTTGTCAATGGAGAAGAGTTGAAGACTACCAAAACTTTCCCATATCTCGGAAGTATCTTGTCTGATGATGGACAGCTTGATCATGAAATTGTCAGCAGAATCTCCAAAGCCAGCTCTTCTTTTGGCAGGCTCAGAGAACGGGTTTGGAATAGCCATGACATTAAACTTGCTACCAAAATAGCAGTCGATCGGGCAGTAGTTGTTAGCACACTGCTATATGGAGCGGAGACGTGGACGGTGTACAGTAGACACATCCGACAGCTTGAAGCTTTTCAGCAAAGATGCTTGAGAAACATCCTGAAAACAAATTGGGAAGAAAAAGTTTCGAATATCGAAATTTTGGCAAAAACAAAGTGCTGTAGCATCGAAAGCATCAATCGAAAGCGTCATCTGCAATGGTCTGGTCATTTAGTCAGAATGAATGACTTGCGTTTACCCAAGTCAATCTTTTATGGTGAGCTAAGAAATGGGTCCAGAAAGTTGGGTAAACCAAGGAAACATTTCAAGGACATGTTGGCCGATACAATGAGGAAGTGTGATATCCCTGAGTCATCATGGGAACAACTTGTCAAGAATCGTTCGCAGTGGAGGGGAAGAGTACACACCCGGGTGCAAAAGTTTGAGAAAGTTCGGGAGCATGAGATTGTGCAAAAGCGACTGTGGCGGAAGGATCCATCCAAGGCAGTGGAAACTGGTTTCCGTTGTGCTGTATGCAACTGTGGACGAAAGCTCCGACCAGCAAACAAAGCTGGTCTCACTGCCCACAGTCGCGTCCATCGGCAATTGAACCAATCGACATAGTCGAAAACGACACGTCATCCATCATCGATGTTTGCTGATTTCCAAGCAGATGGCAGATGACCTTGAGCAAATGAGAGGGTGAATAGAACAGAGAGAGGGTGAGCAAGAGCAGAAGAGCAGGCTTTGAGGACATGTGGGCTGATGCCATCTGGACCGGTTGCAGAATCTGAGTCGAGATTTGACAGCAAACTCTCCACTTTGAAAGAAGAAAAGGACACAAATTCCAGGGACAGTTAGGTGTGACTGGGGAAGGTGGGTACAGAAAGTGATGGGTTTTGGACACAAGATTAAGATGCAAACACCAAGTTTAGGCACATAGCCTTTTCTCATGTTGTATCAGCAGTGTGTCCATTTGAAGTAAGGGAGGGGATGGAGGAGCAGGATACACCAGACAGATTTGAATAGATGCCATCAGGATTTGGAGAAGGGAGAGAGGTTTGAGAGTTCAGACTTGAGCTTAGAAAGATGTCGTTTTCTGGCTCTCCTGAGGGTAGATACACACTTGTTCCGAGCTTTGTGGAAGGAACTGAGATTGCCCTCAGTTGGGTTTGCTTTCCATGAAGCAAAGGCAAGTTGTTTCAGGACAACTGCCTCACCACAAGCTTCAGTGGAACCATGGGTGGGAGGAAGGGCAGGACAACTGAAGATGAGAGGAGTTAAATCTGTGCATGAGAGAGAGCAAGTTTCTTTGAAAGAATTCCCAGGATGAGGTGATGTTGGAGAAAGTAGTGATGGGAGACCAGTCCAGAAGTTTGATGGCTGCTTGGAGACCCTGCCAGTCAGCCTGAGTGAAATACCAGACTCGATGGCGCTGAGGTGGTTCTGTGATAACAGCCAGATAGATGTCCACTTTGACAAGTACGTGGTCAGAAGAACCGATTGGAGCGGAGGAAGAACAGCAGATATTTTCAGAGAAAATTGTCAAAATCAGATCCAGAAGAGATGGAGTACCATTGGTTGTGATCTGGGTTGGGAGGTTGACTGACTGAGTCAGTCCCAATGAGTCGCAGAAGTCTTTTGCTGAGGTGCCATGACAGGTGACAGAGGTACCCACACCTAGCCAACTGGCATGATGACAATTGAAGTTGCCACATATGAGGAAGAGAGAGTTTGGATGAGAAGATAGAAGTTGGTCCATATTTAATATTATACCCGGTATGCTATTGTATTCATGCAGCATTGACACATCTATACTGAGGTTGCAGTCGGATATTAACCAAATTGATCTCAGCTAGATTTAATATGTACCGATGTTTTTGGCCTAAATTATTTGAATGCAGGAGAGCCGCAACAAAGTGGCACATTCACAATGCAGATATTCAATGATTAGACAATTGGCACCAATTCAGGTGCACTTATACAAGGTGTTGTCAAGAATTGGCATTAGAAAATTAATATACCAGAGATACAATGACTAAACGGGGGAGGTTGGCACCAGAATCAGTGCACTTTCAAATAAGATACAGTAGGCTATGATCTGCGATCATCACGTTAAACTATCAACAGCAAATACGACCAGCCTGAAGATACCACAAAGTCCGCATTTAAAGCAGTCAATTACACAGAGGTAAGCTTATGCACAAAGCACGAGATATGGGATATGCATAGCACCAAACACAACATTTAACTTAAACATCAGAAATACAAAGCAGCTGACCATGGCGGGTGCTGACCACAACCACAACAGCAACCACAACCGCAACCTTTTTCCTTTTCTTAGCCATTTTCGTATATTCATGTCTTTTTCTACTGCTGACTGGTCCCTCGTGACTCTCCGTGACTCGTCCATCGTGACTCGTGTCACTAATCTCACGACTCGCGACATTTGACGGTTGACGGTTTTATATATCAAATGATGCATGCACCAAAAACAGGTTTTATCTGCAAAATTTCAAATGTAAGCACGATTGCAAACACACATTTTTAATTTTTATAATAAAATTACTTTTGAAAGATGGAGGGTTGTGAAGGTCACGCGGTGCATTTCATCTTTAAGTATGTAAATTGGGTAGTCGATCGAGTCGAAAAAAAAAAATTTCGAAAAATATTATTTTTACGATTAAATTTTTTTTTTGATATATTGATCTACCCTTATTTGTTGGTCGTGGTGTCAGTCTGTCCGTGTGTGTGTTTGTCGGGGGTTTTTGACCCCCTTGCAGTTGTTCGATTTTGATGAAATTTGGGTGGTGGGACCAGTTTATGACATCGTTGTGCCGCGTAGGTACTGGTTGCTAACGCCCCTTTGGTTGCCCAGCAACGGGACTTTGAAATTTTTATAAAATCATAAAAAAATTATTTTTTCGAAAATCAAAAATTGGGCCATGACCGACTGTGGGCAGTACATTCAGCCATATTGTCAAAAATATCCAGCCGGATCCTATGAAAACTGTCGGAGAACATAGACTTTGATGAACCCTGGTCGAAAACAATCAAAAAACGAAGTTCGTTATATCTCAGAGACTATGAGTCAGATATACATGAAACTGGTATGGTAGGTTCATGGTATATCCCAGTTCTGTGTGAGAAAGAACCGTTGCTATGGACCCCTCCGTTGCCTAGCAACGGCCGAAAAACCTCGAAATGTGGGGGTATTTTAACGAAAAATAAATCTGCAGCATTAACCCTTGAAGGTAGAATCACGAATTTTCTTGTGCTTAATCCTCAGGTCATTCTCCATCGAACGGGCCCATCGCGTCAGGTTCTATTGGGTAGTCGACTTCCCATGTCTGCCTACCGGCTTGTTTATGTCTTTTCCTTATTCATATTATCATATTATGACTATATTACATTTATACCTAACTTACAACCAATCAGGTAACCTGCTTAATAGACCCTCCATATCGAATACGCTGATTGGCTATTCTTAAAACTAAATGATCCATGACGGATATATATATATATATATATATATATATATATATATATATATATATATATATATATATATATATATATATATATATATATATATATATATATATATATATATATATATATATATATATATATATATAGATAACCACCCACAGCATCGACATTCGACACGAGGTCTTTTTTTTTGTATACCTTGTCAAGGCTGCTATGAGAGCGAACACACAACACAAATCAAGTGGGGCATGAGACAGAGGGGAGGGAGTGGGAAGGACAAAATAGTGGGGAACAGAGACATTTGGAGATCTGTGGAAAGGAGAGGGATGGGACGGGGAACATGGGGAATAGAAGATGGACATTACAGGAACTTTCAGGAAGGAAAGCAGGGAATTTGAAGGAGGTGGGCTTGGGTGGATTATCGGGAGTATAAAAGATCGAGGATTTGGATGGGGGATGATAAGAGTTGGTAGTGAACAGCTGTTTTGAAGGTCTGGAGGGAGGAATGGGAATGAATAGAGTGAGGGAGTTTATTCCAAAGGCAGGAAAAAAGAGGAATGAAAGAGTGAAGGTGAGCAGTGATTCGTGATTTTGGTAGTTCACCAGAAGGGGGTTGTTGGCGGACCTTGAGTGCCCTACGGAAATGTGGTGGGGACAAATCGCAGAGAGAGCGGGGGGGGCGAGGCTGGAGAGGAGACGGTAGAAGACAGAAAGACCACCGACCAACCTGCGGTGATTGAGTGAGAGGCCCAAAGACTCAGCATCATTGCGGGAGATGCCAATGATCCGAAATGTCTTGGTTTCTACAGAGTAAAGCCGAGAAAGGTGGCAGGCAGGAGCACCAGCATAGAGTGGAGAGCAGTACTCCATCAGGCTGCGGACAAAAGCTTTGTAAGTGGTCAGGGGCTCAGGTGGGCCGAGGAAGGACCTTGCACGATGGAGGATTCCCATTCGGCGACTGGCTTTGGAGGCGAGGTTTGAAATGTGGCTTTCCCAGGAAAGGACATGGGAGATAGTGAGATAGTGAGATAGACAGAAGCTTGAAAGAAAGGACTTCTTCCAGAGGATTGTTGAGAAAGTAGATAGGGGTGGGGAGGGGGTTCTAAACGGTCCTTTCGAAGAGACATAGTGAGAGTGTGAGATTTGTCCGGATTGAAAGACATGTTCCACGTGTTGGACCAGTTTGTGATTTTATCCAGATCAGCAGTGAGCGAAGAAGCTGCTGCTTGCTGGTCTGAGGGATGACCGATGGTACGGCAGAGGGTGGAATCATCAGTAAAGAGATATAGAGGAGTTTACAGAGAGTCGGAGAGCTCATTGATGAAAACCAGAAAAAGAACAGGGCCCAGAACGAGACCTTGAGGAACTCCAGCCTGGAGAGGAAGGGGGGATGAAAGAACTCCATTTAGGGCCACACGTTGACTGCGACAGGAGAGGAAGTCTGCGAGCCATGAATGGAGATGGCCCTGGATACCATAGGAAGAGAGTTTGGTGAGCAGGGCAGGGTGCCAGACTGTGTCAAAATCACGTGACATATCCAGGGATATGGCTCGGATTTCCTGTCTGGCATTGAGGGCTTCCATCCATTGTTGGGAGAGCAGAAGCAGCATATCCAGGGTAGAGTGACCTGGTCTGAAACCAAATTGATGATCAGAAATCAAGCCATTGGAGAAGAGGAAGGATTTGATGTCTGAAGCGATGATGGATTCCATAACCTTGCTGATAATTGGGAGAAGGCTGATTGGTCTGTAGTTGCAGGGATCTGTTTTTGCACCTTTTTTGTGCAGGGCAGTGATGTTTGCTGATTTCCAAGAAGATGGCAGATGGCCTTGAGCAAATGAGAGGGTGAATAGAACAGAGAGAGGGTGAGCAAGAGCAGAAGAGCAGGCTTTGAGGACATGTGGGCTGATGCCGTCTGGAGCGGTTGCAGAATCTGAGTCGAGGTTTGACAGCAAGCTCTCCACCTTGTCAGGAGAAGAGGACAGAGTCCAGGGACAGTTGGGTGCGACTGGGTAAGCTGGGTACAGAAAGTGATGGGTTTTGGACACAAGATTTAGCTGCAAACGCCGAGTTTCGGCATTCAGCTTTTTCACGTGCGGTATCAGCAGTGTTGCAATTTGAGGTAAGGGAGGGGATAGAGGGGGAACATACACCAGAAACAGATTTGTTTAGATGCCACCAGGATTTTCTGAGGAGGGAGAGAGGTTTGAGAGTTCAGACTTGACATGAGAAAGATGTTGTTTTCTGGCTCTCCTGAGGGTAGATACACACTTGTTCCGAGCTTTATGGAAGGAACTGAGATTGCCCTCAGTTGGGTTTGCTTTCCATGAGGCAAAGGCAAGTTGTTTCAGGACAACTGCCTCATAACAAGCTTCAGTGAACCAAGGGCAGGAGGAAGGGTAGGACAACTGTAGACGAGAGGGGATAAATCTGTGCATGAGGGAGAGCACGTTTCTTTGAAAGAATTCCCAGGATGAGTTGATGTTGGAGAAAGTAGAGATAGGCGACCAGTCTATAAGTTTGAGGGCTGCTTGGAAACCCTGCCAGTCGGCTTGAGTGAGATGCCAGACTCGACGGCGGTGAGGTGGTTCTCTGATAATAGCCAGAGAGATGTCCACTTTGACAAGGACATGGTCAGAAGAACCCATTGGAGCGGAGGAAGAGTAGCAGGTATTGTCAGGGAAATTTGTCAAAATCAGATCCCGAAGAGCTGGAGTACCATTGGTTGAGATTCAGGTAGGGAAGTTGACCGATTGAGTCAGTCCCAATGAGTTGCAGAAAGCTTTTGCTGTGGTGCCATGACAGGTGACAGAGGTACCCACACCTAGCCAACTGGCATGATGACAATTGAAGTTGCCACATATGAGGAAGAGAGAGTTTGGATGAGAAGATAGAAGTTGGTCCATGTTTTCAGATAATGCGGTGTAGATCGAGTCATCACTGTGAGGTGGACGTTACAGTACACATATAAACACGAGGTGAGAGTTGAGGGGAAGCCTTAGCCAGAGGTATTCCTGGGGGTGTGGGGGAGTGAGGGCAGTGCATGGAGAGTGAGGAATAGAGTCTTTGATGAAGAGAGCAACTCCTCCAACAGGGCGAGGCTCAGGTCTGTCAAACCGGAGGAGGGAGTAACCAGGGAGAGATACTTGTGAGTCAGACACGTCTTGGGGGAGGACAGTTTGTAAGGCAGATTAATTTTGGTTTGTCAGTGGCAACCTGTATGGAAAGATCTGAAAGGTTTGAGCGAAGGCCCCGGATATTTGAGGTCCACACTGTTAATGAAGAGGGAGGGGACGAGTTTTTGGGTGCAGGGGAGGGGAGGGGGAGGGTAGGACAATGGATGATGGGGGGAGGTAAGGAGTGTTGTTGAAAGTGTGTGGGGGATTGCAGAATAGCTAGGGGAGGGGGCCGAATGAGGAGGTGAAAAGGCTCTGTGGTGCTGGGGGCGAGGAGGGACAAGAGTGGGGGAAGAAGGCAGTTGAGGATTTGAGGAGGTGGAGTGAAGAGTTGGAGGTGAGAGGGCAGTGGAAGGAGGCAGCTTCGTGGATGGGAGGGGGAACTTTGGGAAGGAGGAGGGAGGGGGATGAGTGGTGGGAGAAAGGTGAGGGGGGAGTTTTTGAGAGAGGTGAGAGGGAGGCTTGGAGGGAGAAGAGTGGGATGGTTGCTTTGAGAGTGAGGGGTGAGAGGAGTGAGTTGACACTGAAGTTGGAAAAAAAGAATGGTTGATGGAAAGCGAACATTCATAGCAAACTGGGTTTTTTTTTAAGTTTTAGGTCAGTTATGCGATTTAACACAATTCTTGATGAATGCATTTAAGGCGAATTCAGAGAATGGAGAGAAGAAACGCTGTAACAGTTGGATTTTTTAGGCAAGGTATGAAGGAAAGGTCGAATTGAGAGCAGTCTGTTTAAATAGCATAAGAGCAGTGCATTCTGATACAGTAAAGAGTACAACACATGTGAGAGGAAGATGAAGCATCACAAGAGATCGTTTTTGTTAATATTATTAATGTTTGAGAGAGTTTTCAACAGATTAGGTCATGGAGGTGTTGCAGAAAAAAAAACGAGGAAGAAGAAGAGGAAGAAAAAGATGAAGAAGCAGAAGAGGAGGAAGAAAAAGATGAAGAAGATGAAGAAGATGAAGAAGATGAAGAAGATGAAGAAGAATCAGAGAAAGGTAGCGGTTTTTTTTTTTTAGATAAGAAATAGTGATTCATTGGGATGGGGGACATTAAGAAAGTGGGAAAGATAGAAATTGAAGATAATGGGGAGAAAAAACAAATAAATACGATCGTACACCGAGGGGAACAAAGGGTCGGCCTCAAGCCTCAAGGATAGGCCTCAAGCACCCAGTAAGACAAGTTCGACGAAATCTCACAAAATAGCACGATTTTTGAAACAAAACCGAACTGGGAACACACAGTAACATACAGGTGAGAAAATAAACAGTTTTAACGGGACAGATAACGACCAGAAACTTAACTTTGAGATCGTCAGCAGGTAGCCCTCAAGGAGACCTGCTAATGCTCCAAACCCAGAACCGGAGGTCTTGCGGTTGTCTGTCGTCTTGGCTGCTGGTGTTGGTGCTTGCGTTATTATCTTTTATCTTGTGGGCTTGGACTGTATTGTCTTGCCAATTGCTTTTGGAGATGCGTTGGTAAGCGCATACTTATCTCTTGACTCTTATTCAAAGAAGGATATTATTAAAGAACAGTTTATCCAAGAAGGCTTTATTATTCATCACGTTGAACATCTGTAATAAGGGTTTTAGTTCACACAGGTGAACTCTTAAACAGCAAGGAGTTAACAGTGGGCGCTCGTCCTTAAACACTAAGTTGTTCACAGGGTGCAACAGGGCATAAATGGGTGGCGTGCAAGTTGGGGGGGGCACCAGATGCACCATGGGGGACATTGCACCCAAATGCCCCCCCCCAGCAATGGGCCTGGCTGAGAGGTGTAATGCCACTTTGAGAAAACAGCATCTGCAATGTAAAACCCTCTTCTGCACATGCTGACTACCTCAGAAGGTGAATTTGACACAAAAAAATGTAACAATAAACATTGTATATAAAGAAATTCGATAAATCACATTGTGAACAGTGGAGATAATGACGTCCAAACGAACCCTCACTTTCGAAACTTCGCGCAGAGCGCGGGTTTGGCTCGTGTGTATATATATATATATATATATATATATATATATATATATATATATATATATATACATACATACATACATATCTTCTTCTTCTTCTTTCGGCTGCTCCCGTTTGGGGTCGCCACAGCCGATCATCCGTATGATCCGCATAGTGATTTGGCACATGTTTCACGCCGGATGCCCTTCCTGACGCAACCCTGGTCGCCTCTTACAACACAGGGATATGGTACACCTATTTTAAGCGGGGTATACACCGGCCCAATATACTGGTACTCATTTTGCCGACCTCGGAAGGATGACAGGCGGAGTTGTGTGTGTGTGTATATATATATATATATATATATATATATATATAGTAACGGCCACGGGTACCGAGTGTGTTATGAGGGGGTTAATCCCCATTTCTCCACAGAAGAGCCGGACCTGGGGCCACCGCTCACAATTAGCGTCGTGGTACGGTGGGTTGCATGGTACAAACGCCATTCAGTTAACCACGAGTTTCAGTGTCCACCGTTTCATTTTGCCTTGATTCCTTGTGGTGAAAATAGGTGAATTCAAATCAATGAAAATAATTTTAAACAAATAAACAATTAAACATACATTAACAGAAAAATAGACAAATTACAGATGCTTATCACTATGCCTTACTTAACAATTAAACACAAGACAAGGGTACCCAGCAGATCAATCAGGGGGAAGAAATCCGGTCTCGGCTTAACAAGGTAGAAGTCGTGATGCGTCAAATCGAATGTCCCAAAATGTATGAGCGTGCCTTGGTTCGCTGCCAGTACCCTGCCTCACCGTGCACCAACCTGCAAACAGGCTTGAACACCAATCGGCTTCACATCGTCACCTCCAGGAACCAGGGAAGCCAAGAATCAGTGTGGTATTGGAAGTTGCACGATTATTAATGTGTGCATGATGAGCCGGAACTGACGAGGCGGAACCGAGAGTGACGTCAGCAAGATGTGAGGAGCGAAGGAGGTGAGAGCCACCATTAAAGGATTGAGCCAAAGGATTTTGGTGTTGGCTGATTTTACGACACAACATATTGACGAGGAGGATGGCTCGCCTTGCTCTCACACCACCTGCTGCAGTCTTACCAAGTCCGGGTGAGCCTTCGATACCTTTTACCTCATGGATGCGCATGTTGGAGAACTTCATGCTGGCGGTAAATGACAACGCACTTTCTGATGCAAGGAAGCGCGCATTGCTTATACACTGCCTATGAACTGAAGGGCAGCATTTATTCTACACTCTCCCAGTTGATGGGGACACGTACTCTGCTACTGTCGGTGCATTAACAATCTTTTTCATGCCGAAGGTGAACGTTGTTTTTGAACGATATAAGTTTCCTCAACGAGCACAGAGGCCGGGTGAATCGACTGCTCAGTTCGTTGCTGCTTTACGTGAGATTGCGGTTAATTGTGGGTTTAGTAAAATCTCTCTGATGAAATGATACGAGATCAGCTCGAGGAAAAAAAAAACCCTTACAGCTCGTATATGTGAACGGTTGCTTTTGGAATGGAAGCTTACACTGCAGAAAGCCCTCGTGATGGCGGACAAATCGAATCGGCCTTGGTGGAAGCAAAAGCAATTTTACATGCGTCACATCGACGTCCTTTCAGGATGTAAATACAATACCAGCACGTACCAGCGTGGGGCAATACAGACGCGACCCCATCCACAGGGACACATCAAATGAACCTGCAAACTCAACATTCTCACAAGCTTGACAGGTACGCCAAGAGAGTACTTGTTATCGTTGTGGATCTGCAATGCACTTAGCCAATTTCCCCAAGTGCCCTGCAAAAGATGTAAATTGCAGGCAGTGTGGCAAAAGTGGACATTTTGCTCAAGAATGTCGCAGTAAAGACCGCGGATACCAAGTGCGGGAAGTGACTGTGCCAGATGCGACTGTTTTAAGCATAAACACACAAACCTCTGAACAAATTAGAGGGAACCTCTTTTGTGATGTTCATCTTTGCACATCTGATGGACAGGCATGCTCAACTAAATTACTGGTGGATACAAGTTCAGTCGTTTCCATACTTCCAGAGTCTACCTACCTGGAGCATTTCAAGAATGCACTTCTTGCAGATAACCAAAATTACACTCAGTGACTTACTTTAAAAAAAGAGTCGATCTCTGTAGTTGGTTGTCTTCAAGTGCAGGTGCGACACAACCATGTTTCTGTGCCTGCTGATTTTTTTATTGTTCCTTCTGGAACACCTATACTCGTCATGGACCTCTTCACCGCTCTCGGACTGAATATTGTTCATGGATGTGTTACTCCAGCATCAGTGCGAAGTACCTCTGTGCATCAAACATCGGTTTGGCAGACATCTAATCCTAACCTCACGGGAACCCCAGGCTATGCAAAAGGATTTGTACACAGAGTGAAGATGAGGCCCGATGTGGTGCCAATCCAGCAAAAGCTTCACCATTTACCTTTTGCTGTTCGTGATGCCGTCTCGCAAGAAGTGAAAACGCTTGAAGAAGCGGGTATCATTGAGAGAATTCACTCTTCCTAATGGGTTTCACCTATTGTCGTTACGCATAAGAAAACGGGAGGTGTACGACTGTGTGTAGATCTTCGTGAACCCAATAAGGTGATCGTAATAGACAGTCATCCACTCACGCATATTGAGTAGGTATTCGCAGAACTTCGGGGAGCGAGAATGTTTTCTACTCTTGATCTTCAGAGTGCATATCATCAAGTGCCCTTGCATGAGGAAAGCGGAGACCTTACGGCTTTTATCACACACGAGGGACTTTTCCATTTTTGCCGTGTTCCTTATGGTCTTGCTTCTGCTCCCAGTGCATTCCAGTGAATGATGTCACAGATCTTAGCTGGCCAGGAGGGCGTCCAATGTTTCCTAGATGACATAATTGTGTATGCTTCATCTCCTGAGAAACATGAGGAATGTCTTCAAGCTGTTTTGAATTGTATTGATCAAGCAGGCTTAATACTGCATTATGACAAATGTCATTTCAGGAAGGCTGAACTTTCTTTTCTGGGTCACATGATCTCAGAAAAGGACATGAGCCTAAACACCATTTAGAATGCCCTGGACTTCACCAGAAAGGTCAAAACAAGTTTACCCAACCCCTTAAGATCAGTGAACAGAGAGGTCCTGCTTCCTACAGACTATCTGATGGGAAAGTGTGGAATGCAATTCATCTAGCACCTGCAATTGAGACCTCAAATGGACTTTCTGCTGGAAGTACTAAACGTTCTGAGGACTATAGGGCACATAGCTCTGTCCAGCAAATGCCTCCACAAGTTTTTACCCCAGGTTTTCATCGTGGGACGAGATATTGTCAAGCCGCTGAATGGACCAACGACTTTGTCATGTGACATGCTTGCTTTTATTATTTCTTTGGGGGGGAGGGGGGTGGGGTGGGAGGGGGTTCATCACCAGTTATTTTCACGAAAAAAGGAATATGTGGTATTGGGAGTTGCATGATTATTAATGCATGCATGATGAGCCGGAACTGACGAGGCGGAACCGAGAGTGACGTCAGCGAGCTGTGAGGAGTGAAGGAGGTGAGAGCCACCATTAAAGGATTGAACCAAAGGATTTAAGTGTTGGCTGATTTTACGACACAACAATCAGGAATGAACAGAACCAGCAGGAACGGTCCAACCGTGACCCACTGTCAGGAGCCACCAGGAGCCACCTCCAACGGACAGCTGTGAGGAACTGTGAGGAACTGAGGCACTGTGTGGCACTGTGAGGCGCTGTGAGGCACTGTGAGGCACTGTGAGACATGGTGAGGGACTGTGAGGGACTGATTGGCACTGTGTGGCACTGTGTGGCACTATGAGGAGTTGTAACCAGCTGCCACCAACTGTCAAAAACTGTCATCAGTGGTCAGGGCTGTAATGCTGTAAGACTGTCACCAGCTCACCAACCGTCTGACTGGAAAAACTCACTGGAGCTGAAAATAACCGCTACCCAGCTGTCACAAAACTGTCAGTAAAACGGTCCTCCTGTCCTTTTTATAGGCGACCAGTCTGGGCAGAGCCTCAAGCAGACTTCAGCCAAATCCACCGTGCCCATTGGCGCATCGTTGCACGTGACCAACCGTCAACCTCATGATCATTCCTTCCTCGTTCAGCCCGACATGAATACTACCCAGCCAGTATCCATAGAGCTGCCAAATGGGGAGCCAAACGCGATGAAAAAAGTTGAACGTCAGCGTCGGTGAAAGAGGTGGGTGTCGAACATCGATAAAAGATAGGTGGGTGAGATAAATGATCTACAGCTGTATTTGACTGTCAGAATAACTGCTCAGGAAAAGCCCACGGTGTGCTTTATCAAATGCCCTGCAAGTCCAAAGTGTAAATAAATTGTCCACCTCCAAGCCAATGTGGCCTGATGGAATTGGAGTAGATGAGCCTTCATTGGGCTAACGGAAATCTCGGGTGCATGAATGTGTCACAAAGAGAAAAAGGCCAACCCATAAGAAAGGGAATCTGTTTTATACCCTTTACCAATGCATCAAAGTTTGAATCCCACCAGACATGGGGATGGGTCTATCCTGGACATGCATTTATGGAAATAACTGTCTGAGGACCTCATTATTTGTATGCATTCGGCGGATCCAATTCTGAAGTCCTTCACAAAAAAAATATATATATATATATATATATATATATATATATATATATATATATATATATATATATATATATATATATATATATATATATATATATATATATATATATATATATATATATATATATATATATATATATATATATATATATATATATATATATATATATATATATATATATATATATATATATATATATATATGAAGCCTGGTGTTGGCGCAGTGGTTAGGGCAGCAGCTTGGGATCCAAAAGGTCCTGAGTTCAAGCCCCGTTGGACCACTGAATTAATACACCAGGGGGTTGACTCAGCCTGTCATCCTTCCGAGGTCGGCGAAATGAGTACCAGTGTACTGGGCCGGTGTATACCTTGGTTAAAATAGGTGTATCATATCACTGTGTCGTAAGAGGCAACCAGGGTTGCGTCAGGAAGGGCATCCGGCGTAAAACATGTGCCAAACCATGCTGTGGATCATACGGATGATCCGCTGCGGTCTCCCCTAACGGGAGCAGCCGAAAGAAGAAGAAGATATATATATAGACACAGAGACACAGACAGAGACACAGATACAGACAATGAGTCAAAAGTTTTAGAACACCCCCATTTTTCCAGTTTTTACTGAAATTTAAGCAGTTCAAGTCCAGTGAATAACCTGAAATGGTACAAAGCTAAGCAGTACACTGCCAGAGGTTTAAAAAAAAGTTTTGGTCACCAAAAACTGAAAAATAATGCAAATTTCAGAGTTGTTAAAAAGGCCCTTTCAGGGAACAAGTATTGGGTTAGTAACTGCAACTGTTCTGCAGCAATGGAAGTAAATTAAGCCTTGAAAGTTGATGCAAACAATTCCTACAGGTGTCCCAGTTTTTGTTGATTAGTTACAAACCCTCTGTCTGTATAAAAGCAGTGTTGGAACTTACTGTGTTGCTACACCCTCTGAAGCATTATTTGGACAATATTGCACTGCAGGAAGTAGTTTATTGCTATCATAATGGCGAGAAAAAGACAATTAACAAAGGAAGACAGTCAGACCATTTTCACCCTTCAAAGTGGAGGTCTTTCCTTTATCCAGACAGACCATCCAGAGAAATTGCAAAGTAAGCCAAGGTGCCAGTGAGTACAGTTTCCTACACCATCAAAAGGCACTTGGAAACTGGAGGAAACGCTGGACAGGAAGAGGTCTGGCAGACCCAAAGCCACAACACAATCAGAAGACAAGTTTTTGAGAGTCAACAGCTTGCGTGATAGGTGGCTCACAGGACAGCAGCTTCAAGCACAGCTTAACACTGGTCGAAGTAGGGAAGTCTCAGTTTCAACTGTGAAGAGAAGACTTTGAGCTGCAGGTTTGACAGGTCAAGTGGCAGTAAGAAAGCCATTGCTAAGATGGCAAAATAAGAAAAAAAGGCTTGCCTGGGCCATGAAGCACCTACAGTGGACTACTGAAAACTGGAAGGTCTTATGGACTGATGAATCAAAATTTGAAATCTTCGCTTCATCATGCAGAGTTTTTGTACACTGTCATGTAGGCGAAAGGATGGTTCCTCAGTGTGTGACACCAACTGTTTAACATGGAGGAGGAAGCGGGATAATCTTGGGCTCTTTTGCTGGATCCAGAGTCGGTGACTTGCACAGAGTGACTGGCACCCTGAACCAAAAGGGCAACCACAGCATTTTGCAGCACCATGCAATACCCTCTGGTCTATGCCTCGTTGGTCAGGGGTTCATCCTACAGCAAGAAAACGACCCAAAACATACCTCCAGGCTATGTCAGAACTACCTTAGAAGAAAAGAACAAGACGGTTGGCTTCAAATCA
The DNA here is from genome assembly GCF_056783735.1 of Eptatretus burgeri. NCBI lineage: Eukaryota > Metazoa > Chordata > Myxini > Myxiniformes > Myxinidae > Eptatretus > Eptatretus burgeri. The sequence goes on along the minus strand of NC_140966.1, from coordinate 155,788 downwards.
TGAAATGGCCAGCCCAGTCTCCAGACTGAAACCCCATCGAGCTGGTTTGGGATGAACTGGAAAGAAGGGTGAAAGCAAAGCAACCTTCAAGTGCAACACATTTGTGGGAACTTCTGCAACAGTGTTGGGAAGAACTTTCCAAACAATATTTGATTTCCATTGTGGAAAGAATGCCACGAGTATGTTTGGCTGTTATATCTGCAAAAGGTGGCTACTTTGATGAGTCAAAATCTTAGATTAAATTTTGTTCAACAAAACGATTCCATGATGTCTTTTTTTATCTGCAATTGTTTATTTGTTACATGCTTTAATTTCAGAGTACATTTGAAACATTAAACTGCATAAATTTCAGTTAAAACTGGAAAAATAGGGGGGTTCTAAAACTTTTCACTGGTAGTGTATATATATATATATATATATATATATATATATATATATATATATATATATATATATATATATATATATATATATATATATATATATATATATATATATATATATATATATATATATATATATATATATATAAAATATATAATATATATATATATATATACATAGTAATATATTTTTTATGTATCTAGTTATATAGATATCATATTTGCATGAGTAGGGTAAGAATACTGATTCTGGCTCACTTTTCCCCATGTAAATGAATGGGGGATTTTCAGCGATTTATATTTTTTTTCCCTAAAAATAAATCCCCTTTTTATCCCAAGGTATATTTATTTGTCTCCCCTTTTAACTTGGAGGTTGAACCTCATTGAATTGAACACCTGGGGGTTGAACAGCTCACTCATTGAACCTATAAAGATTTGTTCATTCTCAAATTCCTTCAATAGTTTAATTTTCTTTGCACAATAATCCCCATCTAAAATATTGACAAACAAAACATTTGAATCTTTATATTTTTTAAGATACCCCATTTGTGCCATTATGAAATGATAAACTTCTCTTAATGCTCTTGTTTGACCACCTCCTGAGCCACAGGTTATTTTTTGTTAAGCCCCGCCCACTTTTCTTTAAGCCCCGCCCACTTTTGTTAAGCCCCGCCCACTTTTCATAAGGTAATTTTTCTAAGCCACGCCCACTTTTCCTAAGCTCCGCCCACTTTTGCTAAGCTCCGCCCACTTTTCATAAGATATTTTTCTAAGCCACGCCCACTTTTCCTAAGCCCCGCCCACTTTTGCTAAGCTCCGCCCACTTTTCATAAGGTATTTTTTTCTAAGCCACGCCCACTTTTCCTAAGCTCCGCCTACTTTTGCTAAGCCCCGCCCACTCTTACATCATTTCCAGTTCATCTCTGACTCACAAAGAAATCACTAGAAAATTACAGGATGTTATGGTTTTGAAAAATTTCCCAATGAAGGCTTGCCTAGGCTTGCCCAGGGAATTTCCAAAGGAAACCACACCCACCAGTCTTTCTCTATAAAAGCTTCAAACCCAGGCTCCATTTTAAACATTTGTTCTTGCTGGCAATGGTGTTCTGTGTGCTTGTCTCAAACTCTCTGTCTTCTATGGAACTAAACCTTCAAGTTGATGAACTGGATTCAAACCTCTTATCTATTGAGGTAAGATTTTTTATTTTCCTATTTTCAAACTTTGATTGAAGCATACTCATTTAATAATTAAATAACTTAATTAATACATTATTATTTTCTCTCACAGGAAATTGTATCTGAAAATACTGCTTTTGCTACAACTTGGGGGAAATTGTTGGCTTGGTTGAAGACCTTGAGTGGGATGACTTTAGTGTTCCTTGGAACTCTCTGTCTTCTATGGAACTAAACCTTCAAGTTGATGAACTGGATTCAAACCTCTTATCTATTGAGGTAAGATTTTTTATTTTCCTATTTTCAAACTTTGATTGAAGCATACTCATTTAATAATTAAATAACTTAATTAATACATTATTATTTTCTCTCACAGGAAATTGTGTCTGAAATACGAAATGAAAATACTGCTTTTGCTACAACTTGGGGCGAAATTGTTGGCTTGGTTGAAGACCTTATGAGCGACCAAGACCCACAGAACGAGTTCGTCCTTGATGACCCAACCAAAGAGTTATACCTTGGAGACCAGCAAAATCCTGAAAAAGAGTTTTACAGCAATAGTACTCATTGTGAGTTATCAAGACAATACCCACTGAACAAGTTATACCTTGATGAGCCAGAATACAAGTTTTACCTTGGAGACTCACAAATTTTGAAAAAATCAGTAAATGAGTTCTGCCTTGATGGTTTAAATAACTACCTTGGAGACTCAGGAAAAGGGTTTTGCCAAGATGGTTCTAAATATGGGGCCTACCTTGGAGACTCACAAATTTTGAAAAAATCAGTAAATGAGTTCTGCCTTGATGGTTTAAATAACTACCTTGGAGACTCAGGAAAAGGGTTTTGCCAAGATGGTTCTAAATATGGGGCCTACCTTGGAGACTCACAAATTTTGAAAAAATCAGTAAATGAGTTCTGCCTTGATGGTTTAAATAACTACCTTGGAGACTCAGGAAAAGGGTTCTGCCAAGATGGTTCTAAATATGGGGCCTACCTTGGAGACTCACAAATTTTGAAAAAATCAGTAAATGAGTTCTGCCTTGATGGTTTAAATAACTACCTTGGAGACTCAGGAAAAGGGTTTTGCCAAGATGGTTCTAAATATGGGGCCTACCTTGGAGACTCACAAATTTTGAAAAAATCAGTAAATGAGTTCTGCCTTGATGGTTTAAATAACTACCTTGGAGACTCAGGAAAAGGGTTTTGCCAAGATGGTTCTAAATATGGGGCCTACCTTGGAGACTCACAAATTTTGAAAAAATCAGTAAATGAGTTCTGCCTTGATGGTTTAAATAACTACCTTGGAGACTCAGGAAAAGGGTTCTGCCAAGATGGTTCTAAATATGGGGCCTACCTTGGAGACTCACAAATTTTGAAAAAATCAGTAAATGAGTTCTGCCTTGATGGTTTAAATAACTACCTTGGAGACTCAGGAAAAGGGTTCTGCCAAGATGGTTCTAAATATGGGGCCTACCTTGGAGACTCACAAATTTTGAAAAATCAGTAAATGAGTTCTGCCTTGATGGTTTAAATAACTACCTTGGAGACTCAGGAAAAGGGTTCTGCCAAGATGGTTCTAAATATGGGGCCTACCTTGGAGACTCACAAATTTTGAAAAAATCAGTAAATGAGTTATCCTTAAGAGACTTTGTAAGTTGGTTTTACTTTGAATACTTGAAATGTGGGTTCTGGATTGATAACTCACAATGTGATACATATCTTGGAAACTCAACGGGAATGTGGTTATACCTTGAAGACTTGGAAAGTTGGGTTTATGTTGGACACTTGAAACTTTTTTGGGGGCTTTTATTTATTTATTTATTTATTTATTATTATTATTATTTTATTTATTTATATTTTGGAGACTTTTGGAGTTGCTATCACTCTTTGGGATCTAAACCTATCGATGTAGTTCTTTGTCGGATGGTGCTTGATGGGAGCAAGATCAAGAAAGTTCTGGGAAGAAAGTGCAGGCTTACTCCCTCTTTCTACGTCATCAAACCTGAAAGCCTTAAAAGACAGAATTGGAAGAAGAGAAAAAAACAAAAAATATACATTGTTCGTTCTGGGAAGAAAGTGCAGGCTTACTCCCTCTTTCTACGTCATCAAACCTGAAAGCCTTAAAAGACAGAATTGGAAGAAGAGAAAAAAAACAAAAAATATACATTGTTCGTTCTGGGAAGAAAGTGCAGGCTTACTCCCTCTTTCTACGTCATCAAACCTGAAAGCCTTAAAAGACAGAATTGGAAGAAGAGAAAAAAACAAAAAATATACATTGTTCGTTCTGGGAAGAAAGTGCAGGCTTACTCCCTCTTTCTACGTCATCAAACCTGAAAGCCTTAAAAGACAGAATTGGAAGAAGAGAAAAAAAACAAAAAATATACATTGTTCGTTCTGGGAAGAAAGTGCAGGCTTACTCCCTCTTTCTACGTCATCAAACCTGAAAGCCTTAAAAGACAGAATTGGAAGAAGAAAAAAAAAAAACGTAAAAATATATATATATAGGTGGAAATCTCATTTTGAAAAAGACATTGTGTTGGGCGAGGATTGAGTTGGGGTTGAGATTTTGAATGTGAGGGTTGGGGTTGAGATTTTGAATGTGAGGGTTGGGACACACACACATACACATCAACAAACAAAAGTTAAGCCTTGACTATTCAGTTGAGGATTCTGTGTTTGGGGTTCACAGATCTAAGAACGTCCCCCTTGACACACATTATATACTGTTATACACCTCGGACTTGGCCCTCGAGTGTCCACAACGGTGTATAGTAGGAGGGAGTGAAGCGCCAACCTATTGCTCCCATTGCACACACACACACAAACAAAAGTTAAGCCTTGACTATTCAGTTGAGGATTCTGTGTTTGGGGTTCACAGATCTAAGAACGTCCCCCTTGACACACATTATATACTGTTATACACCTCGGACTTGGCCCTCGAGTGTCCACAACGGTGTATAGTAGGAGGGAGTGAAGCGCCAACCTATTGCTCCCATTGCACACACACACACAAACAAAAGTTAAGCCTTGACTATTCAGTTGAGGATTCTGTGTTTGGGGTTCACAGATCTAAGAACGTCCCCCTTGACACACATTATATACTGTAATACACCTCGGACTTGTCCCTCTAGTGTCCACAAAGGTGTATTATCTGCTTAGTTTTGTCTTTTGTAATTCCTGTGAATAAAATGAACCTAAAATCTCTTCCCCTTCCAAATCATATATTTTATAAGTCCAAGGAACTGTATCTATTACATCAACAATTTTAAAAAGTTCTTTCGTCCATCGTTCAGTAAAACCCTTTTCAAAATGAGATTTCCACCTATATATTCTTACGATATCACCAACTTTGAACTTAGGTTTTCTGACATTAATCTCTTTTTCATATTTTAATTTTGTAAATGTTTCTGATGGCTTCATATTCGTTGACGTGTGAATCGTGTCATTATACTTATCCACAATATCCTGAATAAAAGATGACCATTGTTGTGAACCGAGTTGTGTGAATTTTTTATATAGTCTCTCTTTTAAGGTACGATTAAAACGTTCAACAACAACTGCCTTCCCTTCATTAAAGGTACTGTATAATGTAATACTGTTATTTTTTAGAAAATTCATAAATGTCTTGTTATAAAACTCTCTACCCTCATCAGTCCACAATTTCTTAGGTTTTCTCTTACTTTTATTAAATATCTGTTGAAAAGCTAACATAAGAGTATTACCTGTTTTGTTTTTTAAAGGGACAACCCACGCATATCTACTCCTCAAATCAATAACGGTTAAAGCATACTTGTACCCCTTATCATTATTGAGTTCAATCAAATCAGCAGACCAGATATAATCAACTTCCTTCGAATAAACTTTCCTTCTCTGAAACTTTGTGAATATTGGTTTATGTAATTCATCAGCTAATTGCTCTTCAGTCTTAATGGCATCATTAGAGCCTATAAGTTTTTTGAATTTCCAAGTCCAAGTTTCAATTTAGCACTAATCATCTTCTTCACGATGAACCTATCAACTTTTTCTCTCAAGGTTGGATTTTGTATCAGAGACAAATTATACAACATTTCTCTATCGGCTTCATGCTTTTCTTCCAACGTTGTGGTATTCCCATAATCAATATCGTGTCTCATGCACACTTCATCAACTCTATTGATTGGTTTACTCCAGGATTTAGGATTGTCTGCCTCATCTAATCTTTTATCTAAGTTTGTGCCTGGACCACAGAAAGAATAACCTGGAAGATGTAATTCCCCTGGTATTCCAGTAGTTGTAAATTTACTTCCTGATAAAAACTTTTGTATATCTCCTCCGAGTTTGTGTTTGGAGATAAATTGATTTTTTTTAAAACCACACACCGAACATATACCTTTTTGTATAACCCTGTTATTTTTACTTTTAATATAAGAAATATTTTTAGTATTAGTTTTCTTTTTACATTTGAGACAATAACTCATTTATTTATGAGAAAAATTCCTGCAGAGTGCAAAAACCTTTATAGTTTCCAACATGCACATTTGAATCTTAATTTTTAAAACATAAAGAATCCTTAGAAATGCCTTCACTCTCTCCTCCATTTATTTAAGAAAAAACTTGAATTAAAATCCATATCTTGTCGATGCTAATAGTCTTGTCGAAAGTATTGCAAATAGACTTGTCAATTCTTTGTTTTCCTCCTCGGTGGGTTGAGTTATTTTCTGTAATACCACCAATCTTTTTTGAATCTCACTGGTTTCCATATTTTGATATTTATTCATTCTCTCTCTTTCCTCCCTCTCTCTCTTCTCTCTTTCCTCCCTCTCTCTCTTCTCTCTTTCCTCCCTCTCTCTATTCTCTCTTTCCTCCTTCTCTCTCTTCTCCTTTTCCTCCTTCTCTCTCTTCTCCTTTTCCTCCTTCTCTTTCTTCTCCCTCTCTCTCTTCTCTCTTTCCTCCTTCTCTCTCTCTTCCCTCTCTTCTTCAACTCCTTCCTCATCCCTTACTATACTTGAATCGTTTACACCCCATAGAATATTATACATATATTCATCAGGATTTCTTGTTATTCCTGTATCCAAAATAATTTTTTACAACAGGATACCAATAAAATTTCTTTTGAATTTCTAAAAGAGCCTTACCTTTTCTTAACCTTATAATTTTTTCATTATTTAACATTCTAATTAAATCTAAAGTTGTCGGTTTATCAACATCAGCATAATGCCAATCTTTTATTGAAAATACCTCATTCTTATGTTGTAGAACATATTTATTAAAATACCGAATACCCTTTTCTTGAAGGTATGCTTGAACACAGAAATGATAATTTTCTTGAAGCCTTCTTGCTGTCATTTATGTATTAGAAATATATGTTAGAATAATATTATGACACGAAACACCTCCCCATCTTCCCATAGTTAAATCATTTTGTATTTCCTTACTTATTATATATAATCCTGTTTTTCTGTTTTCATGAGATAAACAAGGGCAAAACCATTATTATATTTACCCTTATTAAATTCTTTTATTTGTTGTTTACTAATCGTGGCTCCACAAAACTCATTCTCGATACCAAGTGGATAATATTCTTCCTTACGAGACTGATTTAATTGTTCCAGGTCTTCGAGGTTAATTTTAAATGACCAATTATACCCTAAATCATTCATATCATACCCCCATTGTTCTATTCTCATACAAACGATACGCCCTTCTTTATAAAAATTTATTTTAATTCGAACTGTGAATTCTGTATGACCTGGAGATAATATCAACACTTCTGTATCTTTAGAATACACAGCCGTTTTATTTAAGTATATATATTGTGATAAATCGCTTAATCTCACCAAGTCATTTGCGTCAGTCGGGCTTGGATAATTTTTTAATTTATAAGCATTTTTCATGTTAATATTTTTGTTTATATTATATTTATGTCGTTCAGCCTGTGCCTTTGTGTAATAATTTGATAAATCAATATCCAGTTCTTGAGATACACCAAAGATAGAACCATCTTTACCAACATAAGTCATTTATATTAGATTAAAAATAATATCATAAAATTTTTTATTTTTGTTGAGTTGAAATAACACATATAGACATAATTGACCACAACACTTGGAATTTAATTCTTGGACTTGAAATGTTTGATAAACACCATTCTGTAAGAATTTTATGACTTCAACAGGTGGTGGAAGACCAAAACTATCAAAATAATATTTGTCTTGACTATTAAAAATACAAACCCAATGAGAACCGTTCCCATCATTATCTTCTAAGTTCATAATAATATTCTTTGTATGTTTCGACACATTTGTTAATTCATCTCTCATACAAATAACCACATTATGAATTTTTAATTTCTTACAATATTTGGCAAGTTGTAAATTTGATGTTGTATTCTTTCCAAATTCTTTCAACCACTCATCAATGCTCATTTATTTATTAGAAAGATATAATCCATTACCTCTTTTCGTTAATTTTACACCTGCTTGTGCTATAGAAGAAAGCATATCTCCAACTAACAATCTCGCTTTATCAGGCAGACCTTCAAGTTTTTCAGCAAAATCTACAATTACACCACTTCCACTAATTTGTTTCTCCAACTCTTTGTTATGTCTTTCCAATTCTTTTTGAGCCTGGAGTTGAGCCTTCCTTTCGTTGGCAGTTTTGACCGCTGTTGAAATACCACCCGTCAATGCTCCAACCGCACTTAAACCAGCAAATAAAGGAATTAGAAATGGGAGAAATCCTCCACTCGTCTCTCTTATTGAATATTTTTTCAACATTGGTTTTGTCATTTTAATTTTAAGTGAGCCAGTGTCATTCAAGATTTTAACCTGTTCTCTTGTGAGCAAAACATCAATTCTTACTGCTCCTTTTCTCTGAATTGTATTAACGTTAATCGTACAAGGCTTTTGATTTTGAACACAAGATGATAGTTTATGAAGATTGATTTGATTAACATATACCCCAGTTGGTACTTTGCCACTCATTTATTTAACAAAAAATTATGTGAGACTAATCATCACACCATTATCTGTATTAATCTGCAATTCTGTTTCTTCCAAAAGCAAACAATATGTATCAACTTCTTCACTCTCTCCTCTTTCAATGTATAGGGAAGTATCCACTCGATTAGACTTTATAGTTTCTTTTTGAGCGCTCAGGTCAAACGTATAGATTGTATACAAACTTTTAAATGCTGTCATATCCAAAATAGGTTCTTTATTTCCATTACTTTCACACACCTTTTGGTAAGACTTGTATGCTTCAGCAAAATCATTTTTTCCCAATTAATTTCCAATCTATCTCGTGGATAAAATGTTCCATCTAGAGAAACGCGAAGTTGTTTCACCTTAGCATTATCACTCAATGCATTATTCTTATCAGTCGCAGTATCACCATCTGGCTTTTTAAAAATCATCCACAGATATCGTGGCTTTCCTTCCAGAACACCCAAATTCCACGTGTAAGTAGTTTGATTGAGTTTAACGTGTTGACATCTTCTTTTGAGGTATGATACACTGAGTGGTTTTTTGAGTTAAGTCTTCGATTCAACATCTCTTCTGTTTTAAGATTAGGAGTATATTCACTGATATACCAACTCATCTCCTCAATTACAAATTTATTCTGATCACCAAAAGCATTACCAACACCAAAAAGCAATCTATTTTCATTATCATTCCTTTGTAGTTGAAATCTAATTTTAAGACCATACAGAACTTTATCATAATCACAAAATCCAAATATACCTTTAAGAGGAACTGCCACAGTAAAACTATTTTCTGCTTTTGTATCATCATTATACATTCCTTTCCTTTGAATATATCCAGGGTCTGTGTTTGTTCCCGTTGACATATCAGGAATAAAACCTTCGACAGACCCCTTTCCCATTCTATCACTGAATGTATAGAGTGTAAATTTCATCATTTCAGATACAGCAGAGACATAATCAACCGCTTCAACTTCTTGTGTTCCAATATACAATCGCACACTATCAAACATTTTCCAGAAGAAATCATTTACAAGTGTAGCGTTTGTGTTATTCCCAGCCTTAGTGAATTTAAATTTACACAACAAGAAACTTTCGGAGAGATTCAAATAGGTTTGTTGATTATTTATTTCAAAACTTTTTGTACCATTTGTATTCCAGTCTGTTCCAGTTATTGCATTTACCTTGAAGTAATCTTCTTTTTAGTGGAGTTTGAGATAATAATAGTATCATCCAAATCATAGATACTATCAATTGCTTCCATACTTGTATTTATTTAGGAAAAAAGATGTTAAAACTTTTGAAACCCTGATCCAAGTATTTGAATTATTTTCTGTCGTTCTTGGGGGGACAACTGAGTTTTACCTTTCTTCATTTCTTTTATTGCTTGTAATTTATGAGATTCTTTCTGAGCATCTTTTATACTCTTTACAGCACCTGCTACATTTCCCACAGCAGAAGCAGTTGAACCAATTAGGTCTTTATGTTTAAGAATAGTTGAACCAATACCCATGAGAGTATCAATTATCCCATCTCCTCTAAATTGATGTCCAACACCCCTTTGTCTCTTAGGTTTATAGTATCCTCTACCAAGATACATACCTTCACCCTTGTAGTACGGGGAAAGGAACATCCCATCCCCTGTAATTATTTTATATTTTCCCAACTCGTGCTTCCTCACAATAACCATCGTATTTATTTATTGAAAAACTTCACGTAGGTGAATTCTGATGGATATAACTTCTCCATTAAAAGAAATCACACGATTATCTTGGTCGGTTATCCTAAAATTTACTCTGTGTATGGTTTTTCCTGACACAGGTAGATAAACCAAATTTTTAGGCTCCATATTGAATTTATAACCAATTGGGGTTGAGTATGCGCTGAATGAAAATATTGTATTTGTTTTTAATCCATCATTATAAGCACCATCAATCAAATCACAGTGAATTAACACCGAATTTATTCCTGAGGATATTTGAATGACATTATCACTGTAAAACGTCCCATTAGTTTCAATCTTTTTTGAGGAGAAACCTAATAACTCTCTAAATGAATTATCAATTGTGAAATCAACCTTGTAGTTATTTTTAACTTTAATCGTTGATTTTGAAGTATGTTTTTGAATGTTTATAACAATATTTTTTGGTTCATCACCCTGTTCTTTCATAAGACGAGCAATTTCGGAAGATATTTGAGAAATCTCGTATGCTCCGGGTGAGACTGTTATCGTTTTGTATCCACTTCCCGGATTATAACTAAACTTGTCATTTTTCTCGGTTATATTAAATAAGGTATTATAAGTCTCCATGGACAATAAAGATGCCTCATATTCTTTTGTTGTGTCAAGTTGTAGTGGGTATGGGAATGAAGATGTGTGGTCGCTTGTTGTGAAATTAAAACTCAGGATTGTGCTTCTCATCTTATTTAATATGAGTTAAAATGTCTTTATATTGAGATTTATTAATTATTTTCATGTTCATCAACTGGTCTAAAATGGCTGATGCTTCATTAAAACAATTGTTATTTCCAGCCTTCTTACTGCCGAACAACAATAACAGTCTATTAACTAATTGCGATGGGTCATTTGGAAGAAAACTAATACCTGAACCAAGGATACTTAAAGCCTGAATAATGTGTTTCTCCTTCTCATTCTTCCTACTTTTACCAGAAAGAATAACCTTATAATTTAGAGTGTTCAGCAAATCAATATATACTCTATCATCATTATTTTCCATATCCAATGGTTTATCAATATACTTTGATTCATCCCTCACAGTTGAACCTTGTCTTCCATCTTTTGTGAGAAGAAACATTAATCTCGGAGTTAGTTTAACAGGGGGTTGAGCAGAACTTAAGAACCTTAATTCATCATTAAATATCAATACCTTTTCTTTAACAAGATGAAATATTGCTGGTTGTTCTGTTGGAATGAGTCCTGCTTTGGTTTTTGAATCCGCTGAATATTCATTGTTTTGAACAGCATTCACAATATAATCAGGGGTTGATTAATCTCTTCCAGTTGTTGAAATAAACCTTCATCATCATATTCTAATTCTCCTAAATGCTCTAATTCTTCCTCCGTCATTTGACTGAAATCTTTTAACATTTGAAGCTTTCTAGGAGTATATTCTACTGTGGGAACTGTGGAAACATCTTTCCTTTTTCTTGGGAAGTTTTTAAAAGTGGTTTAAAAAATTTCTCTTGTTTTTTTTTCAAATGCTTCTTCGCCCGTTAGTTTCTGTCTGCGTTTCTTCTTTATGTCTTCCTGTTGTTTTACAACTTTTGAAACCAACTCTTGATGTTCCTTAAATCTTCTTGCTCTTTCTTTTGTATCCATTTATTTATTGTAAAATATCATTTAATGAATTGTAAAGATCAACAGGGAAATTTTCCTTTTCTTCATCATTCAAGTAGATGTGTTCAAATAAATCCTTTTCTTTAAATATTTCATCAAATTCTTTATTAACATTAATGCGAGTTGTAATTTCTTCTTCACTAATCCTTGCATCTCTGCTTTTCATACATTTGTGTTGAGTTTCTTCATCAACATCAAAACCGAATGATAAAATCTTCACTCCGCTCAGATATTTAATAATTTGTCTCGTTCCTTCTGGATTAGTTTCTAATATCCCAACACCACCAGATTTTAGTTTCTTTAACTCACTCTTACAATGTGAATATTTTGTTGTACCAAGAGAAACCTCCTCAAATATTTGTCCTTCATTCCTCAATCGCATATGTTCCTCCACTGAAATATAGTGATAATCTTCACCTTTTACTTCTCTAGGTCTTATTGCTCTAGTTGTTGTTGATACAATGCGTATCACGGGGTGTTTTTTAAGTAAATTTACAATATTCTCATTTGTACTACACAAGAACCTTGATTTATGAAAGTTTTTTCCAGAAGCAGATTTACCCACAAGATTTATAATAATAGTTGTCATTTATATATGTAATTGTTTATAAAACAAAAAATATATCCCTTAATATCTCATCTTGTTTCACAACAATATATTTATATTTTTCAGTCGTGTGCTTCATATAATCCTCAAATTTCTTTTTACTACATAATGTAGAACAATTATCTCTCCAAAAATTATTGATATCTATTGAATTTAACTTGAATAAAATAAAAGTATTAGCATTGTTTCTGATGGAACGACGAGGAAGTTGAAAGTACGATTGACTAAGATAAATACAATTACAAGAAGAATGTCTCCCTCTTGTGTAGTAGCTGTCCATTACCGTTTGGTTTCTCTCATTAACACAATCATCAAAGATAACGAGGTTCTTTTTTGATTTATCCAAATCTTGGGGAGACGGTATATCATCCGTATTATCACTAAGAATACAAGTTATAAGATTTGATTTCTTTTTACATCTCTGTGTATCACAAAATAGTTGAATTATATCTTCAATGTTATAATCATTTAGGTTTTTTTGACGTTTAAATAAACCTATTATATCTTCTTTTTGAAGACCAGCATTAAAACCTTGTGAGAGTAGTTGATACTCTGGTTGAAAACTCGACTTTGTGAAAATTATTAAATTATCATAATCTAAAAAGTTGGGAGTGAGGAGCATTTTTAAAAGTAAGCAGGTTTTTCCACATCCACTTGAACCAACTATGAGACATCTTAATGAATTTGGGAGATTTTTATGGTTGTTAAATTTTATCTTATTTTCCCAAATAGGTAAAAAATCATTCATTTATATATTTGAAAAACAGGTTATTTAATTTATTATTGGCTTTTTTAGAAACTCTATATTTTATCCTAAGTTCAGGTTTAATTTCAAGATAATCCATTATTTTATTTATACAATATCTTGTGTTGATATTTCCCTGAAAATTACATCCATGAATAATATACAACAACAATCCTTTGAACATTTCTCTTATACGTTCAGTTTCTTCCCTTGTAAGGAAAGGTGTGTTATCATCCTCATACTTTACATTCATTTCTCTAATCAATCTTGTAAAGTAATTCATTTTTGGTGTAAATCTAAAAGAATTATTTTCCTTTTTATATTTTTTATTATCATTAATTAGAAGATAATCACAGAATATACATTGTTTATAGGCTTTTGACTCTGTGTTTAATCCCTGTCTTTCACACGCAGGACAATTCTCAAATTTGTCATATGGAGAATCAGGAAAGTCTAGCATATTTATAAAGTAAAACTTTACTTAAACTGAAATTCATCTATACTTTCAGTTGTATATTACCATCGATATCGATATACTTTTTTTCATTATCAGATTCAACGACAACATTTTTTATATTAAAGGTAATTTTAAAATTATCGTTAACTACTATTGAACGAAATGTCATTTCACCTGATATATTAACATCCTTTATTTCATCAAGATTTACATCTTTAGGGTTGTTGAAAAAAATACAAATTTCTCCTTGCATATTACAGATGGTCTTATCTTTTCTTTCTAAAGCTTCATCCATAAGGTTTTTGTTCTTTGATACTTTTTCTTGTTTCATTGCTTTTTCTAGTTTTGAATATATTACTGGAAGGAGAGGAGAAACTTTTGTTAGAGATACTTTAATTGATGTTCTACCAGGTATACTAAAAGCCCTTCCACTGAAGGAAATTGAAGAACTCATATTATTTACCATAATAGTTTTTATCCAATAGTTGTTATATTTATCTTTGTTCAATTTTACATCCTTGACATATTTCTCAGTATCTTTAACAGATGAAGAGATTGATTGAAACTTGTCTTTTGTGTCTTGAAACATTGTATTTATTAAGTGAAAAAGTTGGAGGATAAAATGTTTTTAAGCACAGATTCACCTATAAATTAAACGAAATTTTCATCAAGAAAATTTTAGTTTAAGCAAAGTTTTATTCTATAAATATGGTGAATACAACGTACTGCGATGTTTGTAATCACGAATATAAACATTATAGAAAACACCTCCGAACCAACAAACACACATTTAATCTATTTCATCAAATATCTCCTCTTGAGTTGGAAAGAAAACATTGTGATATCTGTTCAAAGGATGTTTTGAAGAGTAGTTATAATCAACATCTTCAATCACAAAAACACAAGAAAAATGAGTTTAAAGTAAAGGGAGACTATTATATTAAAAACACTGATGAGGCATTTAAAGGGCATATAAAAATAAGGATTTTTCAATTTGGAGAACCCGGTCCATCATCAATAGCTGAATCAATTGAAATAGTGAAACCCGATGTTGAAAAATTTATTAAAAAGACATTAAAAGAAATAAAAACTTTAAAGTTTTATATGGGAGTGAAAATGAATATGAAAAGACAAGATGAAGAACAAACTCCTTATATGAGAACAGATCTTCATTTTATAACATCATTTCAAGATTTTTTGAATAGTGGGGTTTATGAAGAACTATCAAGACAAGAGGAGGATGTTGATAATACAGTGGTAGGAAGTGGATTCAATATTAAAAAAATCATCTTTTTAGATATACACATTCTAAAATCAAACCCTCTTAAAGCTTCTTCTTATATTGAATTACCAAAAGAAATAAAACTAAAGAAGGCAGTTGTTAATATTAAGAACAATGATAATAAATGTTTTCTCTGGTCTGTTCTTGCTCACTTACATCCACCAAAATGTAATTCAGAAAGAGTAAAACAATATATGAAATATGAGAATACCTTGGACATTAAAGATTTTAAATTCCCAATGCCATTAACAGATATTCCTAAATTTGAGAAAAAGAATAATCTTTCTATTAATGTATATGGATTAACGGATACAAACAAAGTTCAAATATTAAAAATTTCAAACAACTATAAAAATGAAGAAACACACATTGACCTTTTATATTTTAGTGTTGGAAAGAATTCACATTACACATACATCAATAATTTATCAAGATTAATCTCTTCTCAGGTATTCAGAACAGCAAACAAAATATATCCTTGTAAGCGATGTCTTAATTCATTTCATACAAAAGAACGATTAGAACAACATTCAAAATATTGTAGTAATCATAAATCAGCTGTAATTACAATGCCTAAACCTGGTGAAAAGATTTATTTTGAAGATTATAATAAATCTATCATGCACCCATTTGTGATATACGCTGATTTTGAATGTATCCTTAAAAAGATAAATACTGCTTCTCCTAATCCAAAAGAACCATATACAAATAAATATCAAAAACATATTCCTTGTGGTTTTTGTTATTATATCAAATCATCTGTTGGAGAAAAGTATAACAAACTTGAACATTATCGTGGAAAAAATGCTTCACAAGAGTTTGTAAAACGATTAGAAAAGGATTGTATAAGACTCACTAAATTAATGAAAGAAACAAATGAACCGATGAAATTAACCAAAGAAGAAAAATTAGAATTTAGAATGAACAATATCTGTCATATTTGTGAGGGGGAAATTAAGGAGTTTAAAGTTAGAGACCATTGTCATCTTACTGGTAAATATAGAGGTCCCGCTCATTCCTGTTGTAATCTTAATTATAAATTACCTTCTTTTATTCCAGTCTTTCTTCACAACAGCGCCAACTATGATACACATCTATTTATAAATGAACTTTCAAAAACACCAGGGAATATTTCTGCTATAACAAACACAAGTCAAAAGTATATTTCATTTTCAAAAATGATATTCACAAAACCTATAACTCGTATTAGGTTTTTAGATTCTTACAAGTTTATGGGAACACCACTAGCCTACCTCGCATCAAATCTAAGCTCCACAGACTCTTTTCCAAATCTTAATTCATTCTTTCCAAAAGAGGAAATTCTCACTAAAGAGGAAATTCAGATTAAAGATGAAATTCTGATTAAAGAAGGAATTCTTACGAGAGAGGAAATTCAAACAAGGAATGAAATTCAAAGTAAAGAGAAAATTCTTACAAGTAAGGGAATTTATCCTTATGATTATATGGATTCATTTATGAGATTTAAAGAAACACAACTTCCTTCAAAAGAAAGTTTCTATAATAACCTTTATGAAGAAGAGATAAGTGATAAGGAATATAAACACGCACAAGAAATATGGAAAATATTTAAGATAAAGAACCTTGGAGAATATCACGATTTATATCTAAAAACAGATGTTTTATTGTTAGCTGATGTGTTTGAAGCTTTTAGATCACTCTGTCATAATAAAAATTGTTATGGATTAGATCCTGCCCACTATTTCACAGCTCCTGGTTTAGCTTGGAGTGCAATGTTGAAAATGACAAAACAAGATATAGATTTAATCAGTGATGTGGATATGCTTTTGATGATTGAGAAGTCCAAGAGAGGTGGAATATCACAAGTATGTTCAAAAGATATGCTAAAGCAAATAATAAATATCTCCCAAATTATGATAGTGAAAAAGATAGTAATTATTTGATGTATTTTGATGCTAATAATTTGTATGGATGGGCAATGTCTCAATCTCTACCTTATGGTAAATTAGAGTGGGTGGAAGAAAAGAATTATCAAAAGGCTTTGATGAATATTGTTATTTCTTCTCAAGAGGAATTGAATGACGAAGAAGAAGGTTATTATTTTGAAGTTGATTTGAGGTACCCGAGTGATCTTCATAATAAGCATAAAGATCTTCCTTTTGCATGTGAGAAAGAAACTCCAAAGAAAGAATGGTTAAGTGATTATCATAAAAGTTTTAATATTAAAGGTAAATCAACAGAAAAGTTATTAACAACATTCTATGATAAAGAGGGATATGTTTTGCATCAGAGAAGCTTAAAACAGTTTTTGAGAGAAGGATTGAGAGTAGCTAAAATTCATAGAGTTTTAAAATTTAAACAAAGTCCTTGGGTGAAAAAGTATATTCAATTCAATACAGATATGAGAGCAAATACAAAAGTAAAATTTGAAGGGGACTTTTATAAATTAATGAATAATGCTGTATTTGGAAAGACTATGGAAAATGTTAGAAACAGGCAAAACATTAGATTCGCAACATCTTGGAAAGAAGCTTCGAGATTGATAAATAAACCAAGTTTTGAGAGAGAAGAGGTTTTTTCAGAGAACTTTTCTGCAATTCATATGAAAAAGGAAAGTATTGTAATGGATAAACCAATTTATATTGGAACAGCAGTTCTTGATTTATCAAAGATATTGATGTATGATTATTTGTATAATGACTTAAAGAAAGAGTATGGTGAAAATGTTTCATTGTTGTATATGGATACTGATAGTTTTATCCTAGATATAAAAACTGATGATGTTTATGAAGATATGAAGAAAAATATTGGAGTATATGATACAAGTAATTTCAGCAAGAAGAGTGAGTTATTTTCCAAAAAGAATGAAAAGGTTATTGGTAAGTTTAAGGATGAGTTGGGTGGAAAAGTAATGAGTGAGTTTATTGGATTGAGAGCAAAGGCATATGCTTATAAGTATGGTGAACAGATTGATAAGAGGTTAAAGGGAATAAAGAAATATGTAATAAAGAAATCAATAACTTTTAGAAATTATTATAATTGTTTGATGAATAAGAAAGAAGAATATAGGAAAATGAATACAATAAGAAGTTATAAACATAACATATATAGTGAAGAAGTAAATAAAAAGGCATTAGGAGCCTTTGATGATAAGAGATTTATTTTAGATAATGGAATAGATTGTGTTCCATATGGATATTGTATGATAGAGTGTATAAAATAGATTATGTTTTAACGATGGGAAGATGGGTTAGGGTTTTTAAGGGCTACCGCCGCGTTTTGCACAATATATAAATGGTTAAACCAAGTATTAATCAAACTAAAGAGTGGAGAAAATCTCAGTCTTGGTATATAAATGGAAAACATAATGAATGTGAAAAATATCAAATAAGTCTTATTGAAAAAATAACTAAAACAAAGGTAAATAAAACAAATAAGCGAATTAATTTAAAAACTAGTAAGTTAGAGGATGTAAAGAAAAAAATGAATATCCTTGAATGGACTGAAAACTTTGATGGTTATCAATTGAACAATGAAAAAACAATTTACTATAATCTCAAAATGATATGTGGCTCAGGAGGTGGTCAAACAAGAGCATTAAGAGAAGTTTATCATTTCGTAATGGCACAAAAGGGGTATCTTAAAAAATATAAAGATTCAAATGTTTTGTTTGTCAATATTTTAGATGGGGATTATTGTGCAAAGAAAATTAAACTATTGAAGGAATTTGAGAATGAACAAATCTTTATAGGTTCAATGAGTGAGCTGTTCAACCCCCAGGTGTTCAATTCAATGAGGTTCAACCTCCAAGTTAAAAGGGGAGACAAATAAATATACCTTGGGATAAAAAGGGGATTTATTTTTAGGGAAAAAAAATATAAATCGCTGAAAATCCCCCATTCATTTACATGGGGAAAAGTGAGCCAGAATCAGTATTCTTACCCTACTTGCATGTTTTTATTTTTGTGAGCTCTTCTGAAACCTAACCTCTCAAATATGAGGTGCCTCACTGTATATTTGTGGGAAAGAGTGGGTCTGAACAAAACCCCTTATTTTCCATTGAAACAAACAATAGTTCGCTCATGCTGAATTCAAAAATGGAGGTTGTTTCGTGATATTAGCAATTTGTGTGTCACCATATTGGAGTACAAAAAAAAAGAAGGTTCAGAGGAAAATCCGTTCATGATCGGTTGATTTCTTATGCTTTGTGCGATTTCATGGCCAAATAATCGGGATCAAGGCTTGTCCCAAAGCCTGGGTATGTCAATGAGTTGGAAACTGTCTCGGGAGCGATATTTTAACCAAATGCAGGCTATTATATAGACAGCACAGACCGATATTAATTGCTGAATACAGCAATGTCTAGAAGCGAGACAAACTTTCTGATCATTTTCTTTGTCCAGATTTAATGAATTATTTATGTTTACGAAAAGTATTTACACCCTGGAAGATGTGAAGGCATAGAAAAGTATGGATGCCTCAAAGCAGTTGATGTCTGGCTGGATCAGTGATGTGGATGTTTTTGTGAAGAATGGCTTATCACGTTGCATGAGCAAAAGGTCGGCCTATAATATATCAATGAGAGACTCATGTTGGCAGAGCAGATAAGCATGATGTTATACATGTTAACATGCTTATCTGCTCTGCCAAGATCATCGTTGTCTGCTCTGCCATTTTCTCCAACACCCTCAGGTGTTTATCCAGCCCCAAAGCTTTATCTTCTTTTGTCAAATCCAATAAAGGCACCAACTAATGTGGAAGACACCAACAAAGAAACTAATGCCGGCAGAAGGAACACCCAGTTTACCCTGGTACTGCACATACATTGAATACTTACCTTGCCTTTGAACCACTGGGAAAACAGTTTATAGCTGGGTCATGCTTGAAACCCAGGCTAGACAGCTTAGGCGCAAGTGTGCGTACTTCTTGAAATCTAGACCATCCAATCAGCCCTTACCATGTGGTACTAAATAAAATAAAATAAAAACCCTTTATTTCTTAGAATACAAAGTTTTGTCGAAAAATAGGAGCTCGATACTAAATATATCTGAATTATTCTTAAAAGGAGATTCTTTTTTTTTTAAATTGAGAGATTAAGTGGGTGTGATTGTTAAGCTTTTGTTAGCAATGGTAAAATGTGCGTATTTCATTTATCACTCATTTTTGGGAAATGAAATGGTTAGTATCATGTTAAAACTTGATGTGACAGTAGATTTGGCGAAGACATCACAGCCAGCATTTTTGCAGGGCTCTGGTCCGTCAAAATTACCACGACACCACTGGTGATACCAGTTTTTCTCCTTCAGGTTTGCTCCAAGTGAACACAATTATTTAAAAAACAATTACCTCCTTAAATTATATGAATATATCACATGTTTAACTTGACCTTTACACTTAAATTATTAGCTCACAAGCAAATACCACCTGTGGATTCGCTGACGGGAATACTGAATGGGGGAGGAAGAAAAAGAGGAGAGAGGGGGAGCGAGGAGGGGTGGGGGAAGGGAAGATAGTGTGAGGTGAGATGAAGGGAAGGAAGACATGCTGTGGAGCGTTAATTACTGCCCGGACACATCTGGAGCCAAGCTGGCCGGAGAAAAACACCACTTGGACAGGTCCAGAGACAAACTCCTGTCCGGACATACACACCACCTCGACACATCTGGAGACAAGCCCTGCCTGGACACATCCGGAGACAAACCTTGCCAGGACACATCCGGAGACAAACCTCGTCCAGACATAACCACCATTCGGATCTGTCCAGAGACAGAGACAGAGAGGGGGGAGGGGAGAGTGAGAGAGGTGTGGGAGGAAGGTACTGCACTGTGTCGGGAGGGGGTAGAGCAAGCATGGGGTAGAGAGAGAGAGAGAGAGGAGAAGAAGAGAGGAGAGAGAGAATAGGGAGAGACACACAGAGATGGAGAGAGGGAGAGACGGAGAGACATGCTTCATGAACAACACACACACGCACACACACACACACACACACACACACACACACACACACACACACACACACACACACACACACACACACTTGGCTGATATCAGCATCAAACCAAAAATCATGAGTGGCTTTCATCGAAAAACAACATTGCATTGATATTTTCACGAACATTATGCTTTATAAACAGCTGCGTGTGATGGGTGGAAAAAAACAATTGGGCTCAGTAGTTTATAAACCACGTCAATACGTCAATACTCAGGGTGACGAGCACGAACCACTCGCTCAGGGTGATGGAGCACGAACCACACTCTCTGAAATGACATGATGGACAAAAGCGTCCATCGTGAGTGAACGATTCGCTTGGAAGGATGTAGTGCAGTACCGCTGTCGACTGTAAGGCATTCGGAAAGTGGCTTCAGCACTCATGCAAGTACTCCAATTAAATGGTTGATAATAATTAATGAACGGTTGGCCAGGCTGTCGCTGCAAATCATAGAGGATCCCTTTAATTTTAAAGCCGGTGTTCACCGTGTTCACAGCAGTTAATGAAATAAAATGAATTCGTTCAAATAATGACTTTATCCACAAAAGAGTTGCAGCTTTATGCAGAACATCCCTGGAGACCGCAAAGTTCAATCGCCCATCAAACAAACATTGCAGATCATCCACCATATTGTCTGCTCATCTGTGCATGTGTCACATGGTACATCAGTTCAAGGTCCACACAAACATTATAACTTTTTTTTTTTAAACGGCCGTTTTCACCAGATTTGATTTGATCCCCTGTAGAGCACCTCGTGAAACCTCTGAAAATATAGACACATCTGGCAGACGCTATGGATAGGCAATCCCACTGGGAGACAGGACGTAAGGTCTCACAGTGACTGCATTTAATAATTTCTTTCAATGAAGCTGGGTAATTTTGGCACGTTGCCAAATTTTTTGTTGACTCAATATAATTCTCCAAACAGGAGAACAAGATAAGTTTAATGGTTTGGAGATTTCACAATTTTGTTGTGTATCTATGGAGAAGGCGGGAACATAGCCTTGCTTGCTTAAAGTAAATATGTATATCAGCTTAGTAATAAAACTCGTTATTTCTTTAAATTATCAGATTTCACAACAGATTTCGACACTTATTTAGTCCGGATGATATTTGATCCTCAAAACCGAAATAATATTTCGATGATATACTTTAATTAGTCTGTGAGAGTATATTGTGGAAAATCGTGCCATATAATACATGAAATCACTCCAAAACTATGGTGCTTACCAAAGCAAAAGCGATGTACATATTCATAGCTATGATGAATTCGATAATATGAGTGATAATATGAGTGAGGAAAGTGTATGATTATTCAATGATATGTGTGAAGAAAGTGGAAAAAAAAACTTTATCGTTAAGAAATCGTGGCCTGTTTAAAGCCAAGGCATGGTTGAGTAGGCCAAAAAACATGGCGGCTTCAGACCCCAGCAAGGTTACCCAGGAAACATCTTGAGACCCCAGAGAGTGAGGTGGCCGAGGATCACCTGATGAAGGATATAATTAACCAAGGCCGTTAATTATCTTCAAAAGGGGTGTTTTAATTAACTCAAACACCCAATTTTCACTCTTCCGCTTCCTTGGAGTTTTCTTAATATGCATGCAAAGTTTCAGGCTGCTCGGTTTCATGGTTTTGGAATTACAGAGGAGACACATTGACACACACACACACACACACACACACACACACACACACACACACACACACACACACACACACACACACACACACAAAATAATTAATCTATAAATGTATACGAATATATATTATATATTCGAATACATTTATAGATTAATTATTTTCTATGATTGTTCACAAGAAAGCACAAGAAGGTTTTGTTTTGTTGATTGATTGTGGTGCTTCGTTTTGCACACAGACGTGTTCATGATAAACATGGAGGGCAGGTTCTTTCACTTTGAGGAAGGTTGTGAAGTTAAACTTTAATTATATGATGACCCAAGAAACTGAATGCATCTCCACCCCCTCACTCTTTCACTAGGCTCAACCATGTACACAAAAAATATTTCTCCATGTGGGCATGTGTCTCTTGTCACAATATGTTTATGTGTGTATGTGTAGTTTCGGTGTTACACTTCAAGTTATATTTTTTACCCATGCACGCGAAGTGAAAAGTGGGGTTGAGCAATTGATTCACTTCTGTCTGTCTGTCCATCCGTCCATCCATCTATCGATCTACAAACGTCAGTTTATGATTGAGGAACAACTTGATTGACGAACAACTTCATTTCAATATGATGTTAGATTTTGAACACAAATCGGAAAAACAAAGTTGTAGTTTAGTCGTACTTTGGCTCTGAATTCATCCTAATCACACATACTCAAAGAGTAGTGTGATATGGTACTTTTTTATTATTTTAACTCTGTCTGCAAATCTGACAGCCAAACAAAATTGAAAATAATTCCAAACAGGAAACTTACTGTTTTTAAGGACGTCATAAAGGACACAATCAGTAGTCATGAATAATTAATGTAATGTGTTAAATAAGGTGGTGGAATATATCAATGACAGAGACTCATGTTGGCAGAGCAGATAAACATGATGTTATACATGTGATAAACATTAACAGTGATAAACTTCCAGAATTTTGTTTTTGTACATGACCTTTAAAATCCAAATTTTATTCAAATTAAATTACATACTTGAACACTGTAGAACACAAATCGCCTTCGTAACACTTCCAAAAACCTCCACTTTTGCAGTATTGGACATATTAAATAAGGCGGTGTATAAGATACTGAATGAGCGGTGGTAAACGTCTGGAATTTTGTTATATGACCTTGAAATTAAAATATAACTTGAACACTGCATGGTGTAAGGTGTTCTATGTGCTCTCACATTCTATATTTATGACAGTTTCCTCCCTCTGGTGTATCCAAATTATTAATCTTTGTTTGTGTGATTTGTCTTCTCAGTAGCTACACCAGTCTTTCCCTGTTGTTGTTGTGTTACCCATAATTTGTGTAGTCCTTCTCTTCCATCATCAGAAGGACTCTAAGTGGAGAAAGAAAGAAAGAAGAGGAAACATAACTCACCAGTGAACAGCTTTGTGGTGTCAACGTTTTATGTCGTGGGTGCTTTATCCATAGACTTGTTCACAATATTACAGACTTTTCGCATTTGCTTGATCATCCTTTATTTATTTTTGTTTCTTGTAGATAGATTTATAGCTTTATTATCTCTGCCACCGAAGATGAAGGAGGTTGTTTTCACCCACTTTCTGTCTGTCTTTGTTTGTTTGCTTGTTCGCGTGCAAGATATCTCAAAAAGTTGTGGACGGATTCAGATGAAATTTTGTGGACAGGTTGGGCCTGTGACACCAACAAAATGATTAGATTTTGATGAATATCCCAATCCGGATCTGGATCTGACTACTCGAATTTTTAAAGTGATTCTTCACAATTGCGAGATCGGGCTAAACCAATATATAACACGATATCTCAAAAGGTTGTGTACGGATTCGGCCGAAACTTGGTGCACAGGTTTGGGTGTGTGCAAAGGACAAATTGGTTCAATTTTGGTGAAGATCTGGATCCGGATGCGAGAATTATTTCATTTTTAAAGTGATTCTTCACCATTGAGAGGTGGGGCCAAAAACTACATGAAGCATGATATGTCAAAAATGCATTGGAGCCGACCTGTTGATCAGGCATTGAGTGGTGGAGGTATGTGCTCGACTGAGTGCTCTTCTAGTTTAGTTTTGTTTTAATTTCTCTTTGTTATTTTTTTTCCCTGAAGTTAATGAGGCGGTATATGGCATTTTTTTTTATGGCTTTCAGTCGTTTATGACTTGCTCTTCCCTCATCGGTGTTTCTGCGGAGGATATTGTATTTTCAATTGGAAATATAAAAAGGATGGATAAGGTACGTGCTGAGTGAAATATGAACAAGCATGCAATTTCTTTTTGTCTGATGAAACTTTAGTTACATAGATAGTTCAACAGAGATCGTCTTTGGACAGGTTACTTCGTCATCGCCTACCCTCTTGACAGACCTGCACAAAAAGTCCATGATTTCAAATGGCCCCCACCCCTCCCTTTTATTTTTGATCTCATTTTCACATCCCATTCAAAATATGATAATATTATGTCACTAATGCTCATGATTCCTTTGAAATGAAAGGACGAGCATGCCAGCAATGTCACGAGCTTAAATAAGCAAGTATACATAGTAATATGCCTGGTGTTGACTTCGTGCTGGCTTAATGGTTAGAGTGGTGAGCTTGGGATCCAAGGGTCCCGAGTTCAAATCGCACTTGGCTGTTGAATCAATACCGGGTGGGGTTGACTCAGCCTGTCATCCTTCTGAGGTTGGCAAAATGAGTACCAGCTTTCTGGGATGCTTGAGCCATTTGAGTATCCTATGTCAGAGTGGTGACCCATCCAGGATTGTGGCCAATAGCCCAAAAGACTGCTTTCGCAGCAATGGATGGATGGATATTTTGTAATCAAAAGAGAAGATTTTGGTGTCAATATAGTTCACAAGGTGACTAGATAGTCATAGAAAACAACTTGGTCTTATTAGATGTGTCGCTGCTCAAAAACCTTTACTGAATTTGCTTCTCTCTTTGCCTTTCCTCATAATTTGAATATGCCTGCATAATTTCTTAAAGCCTCAGGAAATTTTGCCTGTCGACTTTAAAAATTGCAGAATCTCTCAGAACGGGACAGATGCAGTGAGTGCAACTATTTTGTGCACAATTTTAATGGGAAAAAAGGAAGCCCTCTATCCAACAAAAAGGTCACATTCATCATTGGCCAATATCTTCTAAGTATTGCAAATTGCATTCAAATTTGTCGGTAATTGTATAAGGTGTGCCCAAAGACCTGGTTTGATGGTGATGAGTCGCCTGCTTCCTTGAAGCTTTAATGCAAGTTCCACTTTGCTTTGCACTCCTTGTCCATCCTCTGAGAAAGGTCGGAATGAGAGAGTCTCAGAGCAGTTAACATTATTCAAAACACCTTCATGGTAGTTCTGGGTGCATTCTAACCATCCTTGAAGGAGCTGAGTCTGCAAATGACATATTTCACACTGTTATGAGAATATCAACTTGTATGCAAGAAATAGAACAAAACATCATCAATTAACTTCAGTTAAACCGAACATAATGACAAAATACTCATGCAATTATCCAGTGATACATAAACCAATGGTACATCACATAAATTCCATGAGCCATATCATATTATAAAACCAAAGTCAGTTTCTGCTCAGTGTTAAACCACAAGCTCCATTTTTCATTGTTGAAGACATATTGACAAGCATTTCTGGAAAAGAAAAAGAAAAAGGTAGTTTCACAGTTTCCTCACCACCATCTACCCCTTCCAACCCTCCTGCCCCCAGCCTTCCCCCATTAACAAAAGATTACCCGAGACCAATGCCTTAAAAAAATTTAAAAGCCAACTCTGCCACCTTCACAGCACTATTTTGGATCAGCACTGACCATTAAACAGAGAACTAATTTCTCAACCTTTGGGCTGATTTCCAATTTTTTTTCCTGTGTAATTTTCAAAATGGATGTGTGAAAAGCAATCCTCTCTTCTTGTTACAATTTTTTCCACATCTAAAAATGTATTTGTAGCATTTACTTGTTATAATCGTGAAGCTCTGCGTTTTGTAACATTCTGCAAGCATAGAACCACTCTTAATGAAAATTATATTCCTTGAAAAGTTTACACCTTTATACACCATCAAGTGGTTTTACCTGAAAATGCCCATTACACGTCATCACCAAGCAAGAGCGTATTGAACTGGATAAGAGTGATAAATGAAAATATGTAAGAAAGTTCACTTTCCCGAACCCAGAAATGGTATATCGTGCATTTCTTTTTTCAAGATTTCTCGATGGGAGAGCATGCCCCAAGAATCCTCTCCTTCCCCCCTTTCACCCTCCATATCAATTATGAAAAATGTCTTCTCTTAGTCCAGGAGTCTCAGGCTGATATTTTGTTGAACCTGGTTTTGCCAGGTAAAGATTTTTTTTCTCTGCTGTTTCTTGTTGCTTGGGGGTACCTCTTCAAAATACAGGGGGGTGCCCGGTGATATCCCTTGATAATTTTTAGATATTAACCCCTTTATGCCCAAAGTGCCAAAATCCTAGAAAAATAGGGATTTATGAGATTTCATGCAAAATACTCAAATCAACTGCATCAAATTTGCTTTCTCCAATGTTTACTCCAAAAGGAGGTCATGTACAATGTATTTGATTCCACATTGAAACCTCTGAAACTGGCCAGAATTTCAGTGTGCTGACATGTGACCAGCAGCTCTACCATGTTGCAGAGCAAATGTTATGGGCCCAACGAGATAGGTTCAAAGACATGCACTTACGTCTTGGGGGTATGCACACATTGATGAGTTTTGTTGGTGCTATAGATTCACTGATGGCTGATGGTGGGCTCTCAGGTGTCCTGTCAGAAGTATTTGGAGGGGTTGCCAAGATGTTGAATGGGAAGAAGTTCCCACAGAATGTATGTGCCCTGCAGATGATGGTGGAGGAGGTGCTGTGGAGCCTGATTATTGATGGCCAATTCCAGAAAGCAGATGGCCTAATGAGAGCCTTGGATCAGATTGCAAGTCAGAGCAGGACAGTCAAACTTTGGGTTGAGGTCTTGGTGAAATCAGTGTTGCTGATGATGTCGTACATCCGGGCTGAATGTGAGGGTGACTGGTTTCTCCATCTGACCACATTCCGGAAGATGCTTCCCTACTACTTTGCAGCTGGCCATGTCAACTATGCCAGGTATGGCTTCTACTACCCCCGTTCCATGGAGAAGCTTCCTCCACATGTCCAAAGCCATTTTCTCCAGGGGCAACATGTGATGTGACACATTCGTGGAATATGGAATGGCCTGTGGAGCAACCAGTTCATAGAGTCCACCTTCATGAGGTTTGGCCACAGTGTGGGAGGGATTATTGGGATAACCTTGAAGCCAGAGGCACAGAAGATATGGGCCCTGAACTGCCAAATGTGCTGCAAGATTGAGTTAGACATGAAGGAGATGGAAGAGAAGGAGACAAATACTACAAAAGTTCATCTTTATCACAAGGAGGAGGCTAAAGGCAGGGTTATAGCGGACGCCATGGACAGGGCTGGACTTTGTCAGAAACTGGACACTTGCCTCCATCCAGTTGATCCCAAAGAACATCCATGGGAGAGCATTGTGAGCATCACCAGTGGGAAGATAGCCCCACCAACTGTCAATGTAAACAGTGTTGTGAAGATCAGGGAGGCAATGTTAGAAAATTTTGAGAAGACCTGGCCAGAGCACTTTTACAACACCATCTCAAAGCAAGTGAAGACAATGGCAACCAAATCCATCAAAGTTGGTGACTCCAAAATTTACGACTTAAATGCCATCTATTCAAGGGTCATCACACTGTTGTCTAGTGACCGTGATGTTGACGTGAATGATGTCCTCGCCTATGAGCTGGCACCAGTCCCAACTGCCATGTTCACCGAGGACGGAATGCAACTTTGTACAGCCAAGTCCACATTGAAGAAGTCACTCCAGGTTGAAATCTCCAGGAGGAATGCTGGTGATGCAGACATCACTCTCATTGATGGATCAGCCCTTCTTTGGACCATCCACTGGCCAGCTGATAGCACCATAGCTGATTTCATTGAAAATGTTAAGACACGGCTGACTTCAGACCTGTCAGACAGTGATGTCTACCTCATCTTCGACAGGTACTATGATGACAGCATCAAGTCCATCACCAGAGATGCCAAGGAGACAGAGGTCAGCAAAAAACATCATCTCCTCCTATCAACAAAGGTACCGGCCCAGAAGGTTGTCTTGTCATCCATTGAAAACAAAAAAGAGCTGATCCTATTATTATCTAAGGAACTGACCCAAGACAGGCTTTTCCATCTTCGGAGCACAAACAAACACAAGTTGGTGGTGACCCATGCCCCATTGAGATCAGGATGGAAGAAAGAAGGAGCCGATAAGATCTAGAAAGTCAGCAGGAAGAAGCTGACACCATCATTGTCCAACAAGTCCTGGGGTGTGCTGGAGAAGCCCTTCAAATCTCCGTGGTTTCTGTGACACAGACGTGTTCGTACTGCTCCTTCATCATTACCATCAGGCAGGACTGGATGTACCACTCATCATGGATTCCCCCCGCAAGGAAAGGGCAAGAGTGGGAATCAAGTCGACACTTGACAAGCATTCACAAATTGTCAAGAACCTTTTACCAGCCCATGCCATATCGGGATGCGACACTGTAGCATCTTACTATGGGTTGGGAAAAGGCTCTGTCATCAATGTCCTGAAAGCTGGGTACGAACTATCAGACATTGGCAATGTGGATGCACTGTTCCAGCAAGTCCTCGACCAAGCCACTGCCTTCATCTCAGCCTGTTATGGCATAAAGGAGAGCACAGACATGTCACACACGAGGGTACTTCTCTGGGGGACAAAGAATGGGAAAGGACATACGTCTGCTCCAAACCTAGCTGTTCTACTGCCAACGAATGAAGTATTCAATGAGAATGTTAAGAGGGCCCACTTTCAAGCAATCTTGCAGTGAAATCTCAATGTAAATCTGCTGCAGGCATTGAACCCGGATGAATTTGGATGGAGAAAACACACATGCAACAGGTCACTGAGCCCAACCCATCTACTGGAGGTGCCAAACTTGCCCCAAACTACATTTTGGAGATGATCAGGTGTGGCTGCAAGAGTGAAAGCCCTTCTAACTCCAAGAAGTGCAGCTGTGAAGTGAATCGTTTGCCATACACAATGTTCTGTGTATGTTTCAGCAGAGGATGCTCAAGATCCAAATAGGCTGAACGAGACCATCATCAGCAGGATTTGCCCTTCACACCTGCCTGTGTGTTGACGATGCTGATGTCACACTTAATCGATATGTATTGAAATTCACAATTAATATACCTGTCATATGTATTCCGATTAGAACTAATCATTGTTTATTCGTACAGCACGTGAATATTACATTTTCTTCAGGAGCATATTGCATCATGTACTCCGAATCATTGTATCATCGTTTCATTGTATGTAATGTTGTATCACATGTAATCTTGTATCATTGCATCATGTACTCCAAATTTCTAATCAAAAGTGTATTTTGCTGCCATGGCCTAAAAGGGTTAATATTCATAAATTTGGAATCAAATACATTGTACATGACCTCCATAAGAATAAACATTGGAGAAAGCAAATTTGATGCAGTTGATATGAGTATTTTGCATGAAATCTCATAAATTCCTATTTTTCTTGGATTTTGGCGCTTCGGGCATAAAGGGGTTAATATCAAAAAATCCTCAGGGGATATCGCCGGGCACCCCCCTGTATTTTGAAGAGGCTGCAAGAAGAGGCCCCAAGCTGCAAGAATCAGCGGAGAAAAAAAAAACTTAACCCGGCAAAACTAGGTTCAACACCATGGCTCCCAGACAATATTCCTTTGACCATGAAACGAGTTCTTTCTGATAATGAAAAACTAAAGTTAAAAACGGATTATTCGAAACGAGAGCATTCATGAATATATTTTTTTTTTTTTTTTTTTACAAAATCAAAAAATAAGATTTATGGATGTTCGCATGTAGCTTATTCAACTTCTAACTTTAGCTATTTATTTTCAGAGAGAATTTGTGTTTCATGATCAAAAGAATATAAAGTATCACAAGCAAATGTGCAATTACAGTATTTTCAAGATGTTAGTGGTTGGGCAATGTAGGAGCCAGAGACAGAAGCAGATCAGCAAGAAAAGAGGGATCAAGTTCAACATGTAGTAACTTTAAGAGATAATTGATCCAAAATAGGTGAATAGCTTTGTCTAAACAAAAAAGCGCTTTTTATTTTTTAACTATCAAAACCAAAACAATGCCTTGTCCTGCATATGCTTCCCTTATCAAGCAATGGCTTACAGATTTTGCGTCTTGTAGCGAGGTCATCTGCAGAAATGTGTTGGGGAAAGCTCTGGATGAACAGTTCTCCAAGTCTTTCATCTTTAAAAGTGAATCCCCTTTCTTCTGATAAACGGTTGGGCAAACACCAGAAATATCGACCTGCGGGAATCACATCAGCTTTTCTTTTCACAAGGAATGCTTCATAGTGGTTGTTGAATAATTACTTTCAATCATAATATTAATGTTTAATTATAAATTGATGTTATAGTAGAAAAAGTATGTAATTGTACTTTCTTCCATTATAGGCCCTTTTGCAACTTCAATTATGAATTTAAACCACCCATCCACTCTACAATCTCCTAACGTTCTCCATACTTCTTTTGCAATACTTGTAAATACATGCAAGCCAACAATCCACACAAACAAGGGTAAATAAAATGTTCATCGACAAGCCAGGTCTGTCACTTCTGCAATAAAAATGCAACACGCTTGAGCTATCTTCGTAATTTCTGCTGAGAAACTTTCCCCCTACTCAACCGGGACACTAATCAACATCAACTCTTCTACCATTATTTCAATACATTCTCCATTCATAAAATGTGATTTATGATCCATTTCAATCAACACATTTGGCACGAGATTCACATCGGAGTCTATCTGTAAGTAGTAGGGTTATATGAAGGTATATTTCACTGTGTGGTAAAGTTGACCTCCTCTAGCTTCTCCTGTCCTGTGACAGGCAGAGAGTTCTGCAATGCACTCAGCAATCCACGTTTCACGTTCAGCACCCAAAAAGGCTCATCCATCAAGGGGCAAAGATATGAAACAACTCCATCTTGGAATGAGAAGTGCAGGGGAAAGCGTTCCAGAGCATCGCTGCAGAAATTAAACAACAATACATCTTTCAGTCATCATATTAATCAAATATCTCAGTTGTAAAAAAGAAAATGTTTAATTCTAAGTGTATTAATCAATTTTATTTTGAGATCTCCTCCACTCCCTCTCCACCACTCCTCCAATATCCCCCCTTCCCTCTGCCTCTCTCTCCATGAGACTCGAGATAAAGGTCGTTTCTCTTGCACGTCATTGACAGAAGTGCATTCATGGATTGGTTATTACTCATTTTACATGTCATCACTCAGCTGGTTATCACCAACCTGACATTAGGCCATTGGAGGTCCTGTCTTTGACGCTGTAGATAGCCACTCATGGGCAGAAGCTGCGATTGAGTGCCATTTGCCCACTGAGTGATGACATGCTGAAGTCGAAATGCTGATTTGCAGAATACTTTGGCTCAGTGCAGTTCAGAAATTATATGCACGGAACTATAAACAAATATTCACACACATCTACAAGTACACGTACTGCATTTTGAAAATACCTCTACGATAAAAGAAAAGAAAAATTGCACACACAAGCCATATGCATAAGTATGCAGAATTAAAACTTTGAAGCAAAAACGAATAGTTCTGTGCAGTCATTTACTTTGAGTGTCATCACATGAGAATTACTTTATGCTGTTCAAGTCTGCAATAGTGAAAGATCAGGCATGCCCAGACACAACCAGTGGCCCATCCTTTTGCTTCATTTTACGGTCACATTTGCTGTGACTATCAACACCTGGATGATAAAACATCAACAACACATTCCAGCCTTGACAGAACGATAATAAATTAATTTGTGAAGAAAATACAAACCTCCCTCAAATAAATCATAAAATGCATTCTACACCGTGCCTTTACGATGTTCATCGACAAAACAAATTCATCCATTTTAGAAAAAGCATGTTCAATCAATAAAGCCAAAAGTTAATTTAATTTTCCAATTTCCAATGTGAATTTTCCAATGTTAATTTCCTTTTCCAACCAGCCAAAGGAAACCTAAAAATACTTTGACCCCATTTTGCAAAGTCCTGAATGGCTGACAACATAGGAGCAATATGAGGTTCTATATGCCTCTAATCTTGACGCAGCCAAGACCATCCTGCAAACAAAGATCAAAGAGAAAC
The DNA here is from genome assembly GCF_056783735.1 of Eptatretus burgeri. Lineage (NCBI taxonomy): Eukaryota > Metazoa > Chordata > Myxini > Myxiniformes > Myxinidae > Eptatretus > Eptatretus burgeri. The sequence continues at coordinate 122,952 of NC_140966.1, read as the reverse complement.
TGCAAACATATCCACAATATCTGTGAGTCGAATGAGCCAGGATAAAGCTTCAATAGGAGTCAAAAGGGGCAGCAGCATAATCCCAAAATTAAGCCTCACAAATCGTTGATTAGATCACTTTAAAAAGGCTCGACTTGAAGATAATACTTCATTGATCCGGCTTGTCTGATTCTCAATAAACTCGCATGACATGGAAAATGATCAATGACATCAGTGGAAGGAAGAAATCAAAATGTTAATGATCTCAAGAAAACCAAGATGGAGAAAGTTGCTGTACCAATGCAAGGGTCCTGCCAAAGAAGGGAGATTCATCACAGTGTTCCAACTACCATAGCATCAGCCTGACAAGAATCGCTGTAAAACATTACAATACGATGCTGCTGAACAGGCTCCATAAAGCACATCAATTCCTTCCTTCGCTGGAACCAGAATCATTTCAGAAAGAAGTCAACCGTTTCACACACCAAGTTGAATCATGAAGGGTATAAAATCGAAGAGTATCCGTCTGGACATCGTCTTCATGTCCTTATTTTTATTTTATAAGGTTGGAGGCTGGTGTTAGAGCTGTTACATACTGTAACTAATGCTTACACATGCAGACAAACATTAGTCAACACAGGACATGACATCAGACAAAAACAGCCGGTCACCTGTGAGGAAGTGATGCAACTTCCCACAGAGCACTCTGGGTGCCGGCGATACCATCATGTGTTGTCACTTTTCTTGCCACAGTCAATGGTGAAATTACAGATAATTTCTCTCCCACTCTCTGATCTCTCTCTAATCTCTGAGTCGTGGAATCACAATTTTGAAGACATTGAATGAAGGAAAGTCTGTTCTGCTTGCAAGGAAATTGGAAAAGATCTGTTTCTATCAAGATACAATTTCCAGATATCAGATTCTTCAAGGCCTACTTTGAAAGACCTTGTGGGTCACCTGGAAGTTTGAGGAAATAATTTGAAGGTGCGCAGCTCCTGTATTGAATGTTCAACATCAGTTGGCATGACCATATCTCCAACAGTGAAGTGTATTGTGCCTCAGTTGACAGACATTGAGGAAGTGCCACCTTTTGTTCGCTACTTAATGCCCCTTGTGTGTATGACAAAGAGTAACCAACATGACCAGTTTCTTTGGATCATGCAAATCCAAAATAAACATATAAAGAATAATAAGAGAGCTTGGGGCCAAACAAGATTCTTCCATTTCATGTGCGTACAACCTCTGATGATGAGGAAAATGATAATGTGTCGACCAGTTGAAGCATGATAGAGGATTATACCAATTCTGTTGTCGTGAAAACAAAAGCTTTCTGCCATCCCCGTCATAATTTTGGAAGGCACATTTCATGGAAGACAATCAAACCAGATTTTGCATGCTGAGGAAAAAAGAGAAATACAAAAATCAACATAAAAATAAACAAATTTCTCCCCAAGAAAAAGCCAAAGGTGTTGATGTTGTGATTCTGGACATGCTGCTATCATCAACATGGATGCGTGTCATGAAGAAACGTCTTTTGCTGAATATTCCACTCAAATCCTCCAAATGTGAAAAATTATTTATCAAAAGAGTGCATTGTAAATATTGCCTGGATTAATTTGGAGCTAACAGTCTGAGAAAACTCAACCGAACAGGTATGCAATACTCTCCAAAGGTGTGTCCAGCGCGACATGAGACTCTCCAAAATGTATTTACATGCAATGATAGCATTCCGAAGGTATAATGAGAACAAGTCTGAGCAATTCAGTTAAACTGTTGCACAATCAATCACTATTGTGTGAACAGGACAAACAGGTGATGGCTCTGTCCAAGTAAACAGTGTCATAAAAATTTTACACAGAAATAATATTTGAAACTGCTCAGATTGATGTACAATCTACTGCAAAAAAAGATAACACCTCATTCTAATTATTACCCTGTGCATGCAAAAGTGGAGTTAAGCAGTTGATTCATGTCCGTCCATCCGTTTGTCTGTCTGATCAGTTTATGATCGAGAAACAGCTTATTTAAATCGAAAGTTATATTTTTAACATCAATAAGAAGACAAATCTGCCATTTTACCATAAATTGGCTCTGAATTCATCTCAATCACACATGCGGAGAGTGGAGTGAGATAATATTTCTTTTTACTCTGTCTGCCTGGCTGGAAATCAACCAAAAATGAAAATCATTACCAACAGGAAACTTACTGTTTTCAAGGACGTCATAAAGGACACAAACAACAGGCACAAAGAACTAATGGAACATGTTAGAGAGAGTGGTTTAATAGCCAATACATCAACGGCAGTAAACTTCGGAAATTGAGTGTATATATATGTATATATATATATATATATATATATATATATATATATATATATATATATATATATATATATATATATATATATATATATATACACTGTATATGACCTTTACAATCTCTTTTATTTCCATCAAATTATTATTTTAACACTGTGTGGTAAGGTGTTCTATGAACTCTCGAGTTTTGTATTGGTGTATGGTAGAGGTTTATTACCCTCGCCAGAGGAGAGGGTATTGTATTTGGGTCCATTTGCAACTTGGTGAAAACATTTTTTTGCCAAGATGTTGGTCTGTAGTGTTTGCCTGTTTGTCACACGATTTTTGGCCACAGTTTTCAATCAATCGTTTTGAAGTGTGTGTGTGTGTGTGTGTGTGTGTGTGTGTGTGTGTGTGTGTGTGTGTGTGTGTGTGTGTGTGTGTGTGTGTGTGTGTGTGTGTGTGTGTGTGTGTGTGTGTGTGTGTGTGTGTGTGTGTGTGTGTGTGTGTGTAACTGGCCAAGGACAGAAACGCTAAATTTTGGTGAAGATCCGAATCCAGATCCGGATCTGAAATTTTTTTTAAGTGATTCTTTACCATTGAGAGATCGGGCCAAAAATGATGTATAGCAGGATATCTCAAAAAGTTGTTGACGGATTCACACAAAATTTGCTGGACAGGTTTGGGAGTGCCACTAGGAAGAATTAATTCAATTTTGATGAAGATCTGAATCCACATTTGCATCCGAGGATTATTTAATTTTTAACTGATTCTTCACCATTGAGAGATGGGGCTAAAAATGAGATTGCATGATATCTCAAAAAGTTGTGGACGGATTTGGATGAAACTTGGTGAACAGGTTTGGAGTGTGAAAAATACTAATTGATTCGATTTTGATGAAGATCCGAATCCGGATTCCGTTACGATAATTTTTCAAGTGATTCTTCACCATTGAGAGATGGGGCTAAAAACGATATATAGCATGTTATCTCAAAAAGTTGTGGATGAATTATTGCAAAACGAGGTGACTGAGTTGGTTGATGATGAGAACAAGCCAATTCCATTTGGGCTCAGGTCCGGATCCAGATCCGACCTCTCGGTGGCATACAAAACATAAACCGTTCAGCCTGGCAGAGGTACGTGCTCCACAGAGTGCCATTGTAGTTGATTATGAAAGTATTTTTGAAATTTTATTAATACACATGGTTGTAATTCCATTTTATTACAAATCAAAGTTAGAAGAAAGCTTCAGTACTAAAATGCTCCCTTTGAGCTATTCTTCTGCTTTCAACCTACGTCTGACTGCAAAAAAATAAATTGCTGCAGGAAGCAAAATTCTTCATGACTACTTTTTATATAGCTATTGTGACTTCAAACACATTTCAATTTTCGTCTTCTTTCCATAAGCTACAATGCTTAATTTTACATTCTGCAGGAAATTATTTTTGAGATGATGTTATTATTGCTTTCACCACAAGGAAAGAAACAACCTAATGTTACATTCATTGGGGGAGGGGTTGAGGAGGGGGAGAGAGGTCAAATATAGAATTAAGGCTTTAGCATCATTTACTTGATTAGCTTGATTGATTGATTGATTGATTGCATTTGCGGTAAGGATTTAGTACCATTTTCCTGTGTTAAGGTCAATGTTCAGTGTGAAGTTGTTTGTACCACTGCTCGGGAGATGGTATTGTCCAATTTAGTGCTTAGAGAGGTTAAGAATATCCTGTCAGGTGTTATTGTTCCCCCTCATCTGAAACCAGTTCAGATCTCGGCTGGATAAAGGTGTCACGACGGTATAACGGAGCCTCTGCGACCAGGCGGCCCGAAGGGGGCGTGCAATTGGCTCTACGACAGCTCTTGTACATGCGAACAATTGGTGGAGAACCGCACATGTATGCAGGGCTTCGATTGGCCCTGCGCTAGGATGCTTTGCGGCCACCACTGGGGGGGGGGGTGCATCCATGGCAGACGTGATTGGCCGGTACTGAGTGGTGTCGAGTAGTGCAAATGGCAACCGCGATGGAGTGGGCTAGCTTTCCCCCCAAGCACAGGGGATCACACTAGGGAATTACAAAATCCAAAGCAGGTCTCCATCTCACTCTTTCTCACTGGGCACTTCATGGCTGCACAGTATCTGCTCACCCTCACCTTACTCACTGTGCCTGATTCTCGCCAATGTTGGAGGAAGAAGACACTCAACTGCATGCCAAACTGTGACCTGTCCACAGTCAAGGGCATGTTATCCTGCAAAAGTCAGCTCACATCCATGTGAATGGAGTGTGTGTGTGTGTGTGTGTGTGTGTGTGTGTGTGTGTGTGTGTGTGTGTGTGTGTGTGTGTGTGTGTGTGTGTGTGTGTGTGTGTGTGTGTGTGTGTGTGTGTGTGTGTGTGTGTTTTAGGTCATCTCTTGTCTAAATTTGGTGAATACTGTATCTGTCGGTCTGTTATCCTGACAATCGTTCCACTTATGTGCTGTCCTGTAAAAATAAATCCCTTCTTTTATCCAGACCACATGTCTCACTTACCTCACATCTTGCTGCACTCAAATGTTTCAATTCATCAGGGCTTTCTCTGGAGTGGGAAATCAAATTAAGGGGATGGTTTCATTTGAGAATTATCATGCCTTTAGAGGATGCCTAAGGTAAACCAAAGAAACATTTGTTATAAGGATGTGCTATTTAGTGTATTAATTGGCCATTCACATGATCCCTGGGTCGCCGGTGTGCTGCCTATTGGGTGCCAACCCGAGCCCTGGCAGGGCATGTACATGATACTATTCTTTATGACAGCATATTACAATATTAGTTATGAAGGAAACGCAGAAGTACTGTGGACTCCAAAAGTATTAACCCCCAAAGGTGAATAATGCCACATTTAGATGAATAATTATTAATCATGCAGAAACAATTTTTCCAAATTAACTTTATTAATTTTACCTGAAGAGATCAAACAAAACACTTATAGTAGAAGGAGGTTACATATCAGGAATACCTGCAAAAAGCATGTACAAATCAAAATTCACTGGTTGCAAATGCATTCAGCCCCTTTGGTCAGTACTTGGTGGAAGAACCTTTTGCAGCAATGACTGCTCTGATTCTTTTTGGATAGGTCTCTACCAGCTTGGCACAGTGAGATGGTGAAATCTTCACCCATTCTTCACGTGAAAAGTGCTCTAGTTCTGTCAGGTTTGATGGGGATCGTCGATGAACTGCAATCTTCAAGCTTCACCATAAATGTTCAATTGTGTTCATGTCAGGACTTTGACTGGGCCACTCAAGAACAATTATTTTCTTCTTATTCAACCACTCCAGTGTCGCTTTCGCTTTGTGCATCAGCTCATTGTCCTGTTGCAAAATGAATCTCCTCTCCATTTACAGATTCATGGCTAATTGAAGCATGTTCTCATCAAGGATTCACCATCCATTGTCACTTTCATCCTGATAAGCTTGCCAAACCCTGCTAATAGAAAGTAGTCCCACAACATGATGCTGCTACCACCTTGCTTGCAAGTAGGGATGGTGTTGACTGGGTGATGTGTAGTGTTAGGTTTGCACCAGAAGTGACGCTTTGAATTTCGACCAAAATGTTTAATTTTTGCCTCGTTTGAATACAAAACCTTTCTCCACATGCAGACAGTATCATAAAGATGCTTTCTCACAAACTGCATACAAGCTTTTAGATGCGTCTTTTTCAGTAATGGCTTCTTTCTAAACTCCTGTCCATAGAGGCCAGCTTTGTGAAGAGAACTCGATATTGTTGATTGATGAACACTGACCCCCATCTTGGACATAGAGCCTTGCAGATCTTTCAGTCATTTTTGGATTTAAAGTGACATCCCGAACCAGTTTCCCGCTTGCCCGGCTGCTGAGTTTGAATGGGCGACCTGGTTGGGGTGGAGTCTGGGTGGTATGATATGTCGTCCACTTTGTAATGATGGATTTCACCGCATTCAAAGGGATAATGAGTGACTTTGAAATCTTCTTCAAACTCTCTCCTGAACAGTGCTTCTCCACCACTTTATGTGTGCCTTCTTTGGAAAGCTTGGTCTTAATGTGTGCCTTGTTAGTTGACAAAGTGAGTTGCACCTTAAAACTCCTCATACAAGTGGGGGAGTTTAATTTCTAAGTTAAATCAATGAATACAGACAGGTGAAACCTATTACACTTGTTTTGTAACTTTTTAAACAAATAATTTGCTCCTGGAGTGATTTACGGTTAATTAAGTGAAGGGTTTGAAAACTTGTGCAACTGAGAATCATCTGATTTTTCTCTGATAATTAACTTATTCACACTTTATCTGCATTTTTCAGCTTTATCACTTTGGAGTCGTTTGTGAAGACTTTATATATTAAGGGGTGTGAAAACGCATATATTACTTTATATATTAAGACGCATCAAAATGTGAAAACTTTGGAGAGGGGTGAATACTTTTGCAAGCCACTGTACTTCTGAATTGATGATGCAGTCAGCTGGCTTGATGCTGATAAAGCAAATTGGATAAACAAAAGCAAATCAAAGGATTTAAGAGCTCCAGCTGTTCAACTTTGAAGAACAGGAAATTAAAAAAAACTGCTCTAAACTGAAGTGCATTGGATAAAAGAAGCATTATATTTCAAATACAAGACAGAACATTATTCGAGTTATCTCTATTATGTGAGTAAAAGTTTGACATTTTAAATTGTGAATTACCCTCTTTATGTAAAATATTGTTCGATTTGTAGATGCATACTTCCAAAATAGAGCTAAGTCATATTTGCTGCGAGATGGGACCTGCTGAAGTTTAGTGGACTGTGGTTTGAAAACTATGCCAGAAATTCAGGCAGAGGAATTCACATTCAGGCAGAATCCTCGAGGTAAACAGGGAAATACCTGAGTTTGAAACAATACAAAGAGCAGCAACAAAATGTTACAACCATCAATAGTTTTCCATGGTGAATTACCCTCTTCATATAAAGTATTGATTATTGTTGAGCTTATTAACACATTTCCAATTTGGTTAAGAATATACAGTACTTCAAAAATATAGATTATATATTTTTTTGTCTTCCAAGAATGGTGTTTTTTTATTTCATCACTTTAGAACAACGATCACACTAAATTTTTTTCAAAACAATACATTAAATATATTATTTCCAAACATTTGTATCATCCTTAACTTCTCATCAAGATCACACCTTAAAATTTCCCTTTTTTCAATGTGAGCGATCTTGTTCTGAATCTGAGAACAAAGCCCAGATGAATGTAGAACCATCCCAATCAACATTCACTGTATCTCATGCATCTATATCCTCACCATGCAGGGGTGACCTTAGCCAATTGAAGCAAGTAATACAAGGCTTGAATAGATGTACAGTGCTTTTCGAAAGTTTTCAACCCTTTCAAAATTTGTACTTTTTGTTACCTTGTAGCCTGGAATTAAATTGCATTAATTCAGCCTTTTTCCACCTTTATTTACACATCGTAACTCACAACTTCCAAATGAAAAACAAATTCTACAAATATCAGAAAATCAATTATAAATACAAAACTAGAATATCTTGCTTGGATAAGTGTCCACCTTCCTGATTTAATACTTGGTGGAAGCACCTTTGACAGCAATTACAGCTGTGATTATGTTGATATAGGTATCTACCAACTTTGCACACCTTGATTGGGCAATATTTGCCCATTCTTCTGGACAGAACTGTTCAAGCTCAGCCCAGATTGATGGGGAGTGTTGATGGACGGAACTCTTGAAGTCATGTCACAGATTTTCGATTCGATTTAGGTCGGGCTCTGACTGGGCCACTCAAGGACGTTTATCTTTTTGTTCCTTAACCACTCCAGTGTAGCTTTGTCTGTGTGTGTCGGATCGTTGTCATGCTGAAAGGTGAACTTCCGTCCTAGTTTCAGCTTTCTTGCAGAGGGCAGCAGGTTTTCCTCCAGGATTTTTCTGTATTTTGCTCCATCCATTTTACTTTCTATCTTGACAAGTACTACAGTCCCTCCTGATGAGAAACATCTGCATAACATGATGCTATCACCACCATGCTTCACAGTCGGGATGGTGTTCTTTCGGTGATGTGTTGTGTTGGGTTGGGTTTGCGCCAAATGTAACGTTTTGCATTTAGGTCAGAAAGTTCCATCTTGGTTTCATCAGACCACAAAACTTTTTGCCACATGGCTTCAGAATCTCCAAAGTGTTTTTTGCAGACCTTAAACAGGACTCAATGAGTAATGGCTTCCTTTTTTGAGTAATGGCTTCCTTTTTGCCACCCTACCACACAGGCCAGACTTGTGGAGTGCTTGGGATATTGTTGACACAGTGACCAGTCTTTTCCATAAAGGCATGTCGCTCTTTCAAAGTTGCCATTGGCCTCTTGGTGGCCTCTCTGATCAGTCTTTTCCTTGCTTGCTCATCCAGTTTGGAGGGACAGCCTGATCTAGGCAGGGTCTTAGTGGTATCATATGCCTTCCACTTGTTAATGATTGTCTTGACTGTGCTCCAAGGGATATTCAAGGCATTTGAAATTGTTATGTTTGTGGGGTAAATGGAGGAATTTTATAACAAAAGTAGGATTGTATAGGTGAGCATGGTCCATGGATGATCAAGAGACATCTCATTGTAATTTATGTTGGGAAAACTGTCAGCTTAAGATTGTTACATGTCACTGCACAGGGGGCAGTGCTGTGTTCATGAGGTAGGGATTAAGACTAATTTCTCTCAATATGTGATAGCCCCCCCTTTTCCTACATTTTTGCATTTACAAAGCCGGCTCTAAAAAGGAACGACGCTTTAACAACAACAACCGGCAAGCGTTGCCCTGAGGCTTGGGTGGCCCATCGTTGCGAGCGGACTTGGTGTAAGAAAGGAGTGGTGTCTGCACATTAGTTCATGAGAAGAAACAGTACAAAGGTTTGTGGGCCCTTAACGAAAGAGGACCACCCACGCAAATTACCACGTATGTTTCCCGCCCAGATTGCGGCCTGGCGCCATTTTGGGTGCGGTTTCCCACACGCTGGCAACACGGTTCGACGGCACCAGGCTCCTAAAACGTCACTTCTGGACACGGAGATTAGTGCCTGAGTAAAGGGAGGGATTTCCTTTTATTTTATCTTTCCCTTGTCTGTTTATGTATCTATGTGGAGGCATCTCAAAATTAACTCGAGTTTACCTCACGTTACATTACTTCATCCTTTGATTTATTTTTATTATTACACTTTGATTTATTTCCATTATAAATATTAGATTTATATACACTAAAGCCTTATTTATTACAGATTGCTTGTATCTGCATTCATTGTGGGTTCGAGTATAAACCCTTGTCCTCCGTCCATGTGAACGCTTCTGGAATGTGCTTCACCGCCTCCCGTCCTGTACGCACCTTAATCTCCAAGGAACTCGGCTACTCGCCTCCAAAGAAAATCATTCAACTATCCATCCAGGTCAGTGTTAACCACCCCTCCATAACAATTGGGTCAGGATAGTTGGCCTAACCCCCTGGACACGACAATATTTTTAAACCCATCCCCTGATATTTTTTATTTATAACTGAAGAGATCAAACCAAACACTCTAATAGTTGAAGGAGGTTACATATCAGGAATACCTGCAAAAAGCATGTACAAATCAAAATTCACTGGTTGCAAATGCATTCAGCCCCTTTGGTCAGTACTTGGTGGAAGAACCTTTTGAAGCAATTACTGCTCTGAGTCTTTTTGGATAGGTCTCTACCAGCTTGGCACAGTGAGATGGTGAAATCTTCACCCATTTTTCACATGAAAAGTGCTCCAGTTCTGTCAGGTTTGATGGGGATCGTCGATGAACTGCAATCTTCAAGCCTCACCATAAATGTTCAATTGTGTTCACGTCAGGACTTTGACTGGGCCACTCAAGAACAATTATTTTCTTCTTATTCAACCATTCCAATGTCGCTTCAGCTTTGTGATTCAGCTCATTATCTTGTTGTAAAATGAATCTCCTCTCCATTTACAGATTAATGGCTAATTCAAGCATGTTCTCATCAAGCATTCACCATCTATTGTCAGTTCCATCCTGATAGGCTTGCCAAACCCTGCTAATAGAAAGTAATCTCACAACATGATGCTGCCACCACCTTGCTTGCAAGTAGGGATGGCGTCGACTGGGTGATGTGTAGTGTTGGGTTTGCGCCAGAAGTGACGCTTTGAATTTACACCAAAATGTTTAATTTTCCCTCGTTTGAATACAAAACCTTTCTCCACATGTCGACAGTATCATAAAGATGCTTTTTCACAAACTACATACGAGCTTTTAGATGTGTCTTATTCAGGAATGGCTTCTTTCCAAACGCCTCTCCAGAGGCCAGCTTTGTGAAGGGAACTGGATATTGTTGATTGATGAACACTGACCCCAATCTTGGACATAGAGTCTTGCATATCTTTCAGTCATTGTTGCATTGAAAGTGACATCACGAACCAGTTTCCCGCTTGCCCGGCTGCTGAGTTTGAATGGGCGACCTGGTTGGGGTGGAATCTGGGTGGTATGATACGTCGTCCACTTTGTAATGATGAATTTCACCACACTCAAAGGGATAATGAGTGACTTTGAATTCTTCTTCTAACTCTCTCCTGAACGGTGCTTCTCCACCACTTTATGTGTGCCTTCTTTAGAAAGCTTGGTCTTCGTGTGTGCCTTGTCAGTTGACCAAGTGAGTTGCACCTTAAAACTCCTCATATAAATGGAGCAGTTTAATTTTTAAGTTTAATGAATGAATGCAGACAGGTGAAACCTATTACACTTGTTTTGTAACTTTTTAAACAAATAATTTGCTCCTGAAATGATTTACGGTTAATTAGGTGAAGGGTTTGAAAACTTGTGCAACTGAGAATCATCTGATTTTTCTCTGATAATTAACTTATTCACATTTTATCTGCATTTTCAGTTTTATCACTTTGGAGTCGTTTGTGAAGACTTCATATATTAATATAAGGTGGCATCAAAATGTGAAAACTTTGGAGAGGGGTGAATACTTTTGCAAGCTAATGTACTTCTGAATTGATGATGCAGTCAGTTAGCTTGATGTTGATAAAGCAAATTGGATAAACAAAAGCAAACCAAAGGATCCAAGAGCTCCAGCTGTTCAACTTTGAAGTACAGGTAATTTGAAAAAAATAATTCTAAACTGAAGTGCATGGGATAAAAGAAGCACAATGTTTCAAATACAAGACAGAACATTGTCAGAGTTAACTTTATTATGTGAGTAAAAGTTTGACATTTTAAATTGTGAATTACCCTCTTTATCTAAAATATTGTCAGATATATATAGATGCATACTTCCAAAATTGAGCTAAATCATATTTGCTGCGAGATGGGACCTGCTGAAGTTTAGTGGACTGTGGTTTGAAAACTATGCCAGAAATTCAGGCAGAGAAATTCACATTCAGGCAGAATCCTCGAGGTAAACAGGGAAATACCTGAGTTTGAAACAATACAAAGGGCAGCAACAAAATGTTACAACCATCAATATTTTTCCATGTTGAATTACCCTCTTTATATAAAATATTCAATATTGTTGGGCTTATTAACACATTTTCCATTTGGTTAAGAATATACAGTACTCCAAAAATTTAGATTATATATATTTTTTGTCTTCCAAGAATGGTGTTTTATATTTCATCACTTTAAAGCAATGATCACATTTAATTTTTTTCAAAACAATACATTAAATATATTATTTCCAAACTTTTGTATCATCCTCAACTTCTCATCAAGATCACACCTTAAAATTTCCCTTTTTTCAATGTGAACGATCTTATTCTGAATCTGAGAACAAAGCCCAGACAAATGTAGAACCATCCTATCAACCTGCACTATATCTCATTATTTTAGGATGGATGAATCATTCAGCTCTTCACCTGCTACAGCCACATCTAACTCAGTGTGAGAAGCAGGTATGCAATATCTTTTTCAAAGCAGACCTTTCCAATCTCTTTTGGTTACAATTTTGAGTACCGGTACCTTTTGAAGAATGGTATGAGGTGTCACTCTGGTTCATCGAGATGCAACCCCAAAAAACAAATATCGTCATCACCATATATTTGTGGGTGAAATGGAAACATTATGGTTTTCTAGTGAAATACAGAACAGGAATCCCAAGATGCATCGTGAAACTTTTGCCTCAGCTGCAATATATTGTAGCTGGAGCATATGATGAACATAAAGATCGCTTCAAGTCCATCTATCTATTGGGCCTACACTCTGTACAGAGTGTCGGTGCTGCCAAAGCAGTCTCCTGGGCTATTGGGCACAGTAGTGGATGGATCACCACTCCAATGCAGGATACTCGAATAGTTCAATCATCCCAGCAAGATGGTACTCATTTTGCTGACCTCAGAAGGATGGCAGGCTGAATCAACCCATCCATTCTTTCATTGGGACCATACTCTGTACAGAGCAGTGGTGCTGCCTAAGGCCTAAGTCACATTTGCTCTACGGCAAAGATATGGCGGCCGTACGCCCTCTGAATTGACAGAAACGTGCAGCGGCCGCAGAGTTTCTGCGGTGGCCTCAGGGTGGCCCTACGCCGTTTGGCTATATTTTAAAGGTCGTAAGGTCGCCGTGGAATTATAACTTTTTTCATTTCTATGTTCGCCGTAGCAATTCGACAAGCCGAAAAAAAAAACGGTAAAAAAAAAATTAACCCATTCGTTACCGTCCGTCTGGCCGCACGTTCGCCTTGCGGGCACCTTGAGGCTACCTTGCGTCTGCCTTGAAAATTATATGGCCGCTGCAGGGCCCCCTTGAGGTCACCGTGTGACATCAAATCAAAGACCGTACAGCAACCCCACGTTTTCGGTCTCCACAATTTATAAGACCGAAGGCCTGTCACATTTGCTCTATGGCGAGGATACGGTGGCCGTACGCCCTCTGAATTGACAGAAACATGCGGAGGCCGCAGAGTTTCTTAGGTGGCCTCAGGGTGGCCCTACGCCATATGGCTATATTTTACAGGCCGTAAGGTCGCCGTGGAATTATAACGCGGAGTTATAACTTTTTTCATTTCTACGTTCGCCGTAGCAATTCGACAAGCCGAAAAAAAAAAAACTGGTAAAAAAAAAAAAAAATTAACCCATTCGTTACCGTCTGTCTGGCCGCACGTTCGCCTTAGGGCCCCCCTGCGGTGCCCCTGCAGTCGCCTTGCGGGCACCTTGCGTCTGCCTTGAAAATTATATGGCCGCCGCAGGAACGCCCTCAAGTCACCGTGCGACATCAAATCAAAGACCATACGACAACCCCACGTTTTCAGTCTTCACAATTTATAAATACGCCATGCAGCTCCCCGAAAAATAAAAACATATGTGACTGCTACATTGTGTGACCGTGGAAATACTGCGGCCACCGTATAATTGCTAGTGGCCATAGATTTTGGAGACCCCACGGCTGCCGTGGCAAATGTGACTTCGGCCGAAATACGCCGTGCGGCTCCCCGAAAAATAAAAACATATGTGACTGCTACATTGTGTGACCGTGGAAATACTGCGGCCGCCGTATAATTGCTAGTGGCCGTAGATTTTGGAGACCCCACGGCCGCCGTGGCAAATGTGACCGAGGCCTAAGCAGTCTCCTGAGCTGTTGGGCACAATCCTGGACAGGTCGCCACTCCAACACAGGATACCAGCAAGCTGGTACTCATTTTTCCAACCTCGGAAGGATGACAGACTGAGTCAACCCCACCTTGGATTAATTCAACAGCCAAGCAGGATTTGAACTCAGGATCTTGGGATCCCAAGCCTGCCACCCTAACCATGAAGCCAACTCTCGGCATAAAATGAGTACTTCAAGTAAAGGGTGGGGAATTGGGTCAACTATTTGAAAGGACTTCTCTACTTACTCTCAAGGTGAGTATGAAAATGTGTCAGATGATGCCATCAAAGTGAATGCATTGTTATGCAAGGCTGAGTGTGCTATGCTTAATGTTCAGCCAATAAATAATTGAAATGTGACATTGATTCACCAGTATGTGTGTGACATTAATGATAGATCTGTGCAAAGGTATTTGTATTTGATCCAGATACAACCCAAAGCTCTGTATTGGGAAATACAGTATTTGTGTTGTGGAAGAAAAATAATTATATTAACGTATTCTCAATTATAATTGTTGCTGGTACTTTATAAATTCAATTTTTGTACGATAGTCGAATTGGCTGTCAGTAATGTTTCCCTATTCCCCAAAAGTCTTTTGACCTGCATATTGATAAAAGAAATATCTTACTGTGAAAAAAGGTCTTGTTTGCTGCATAGAAACAGGGTGACCTGGTTGATAACACTGTAAACTTTTGCCATGATAGTGTCATTTTTCCCTCCCACCCAAAGTGGATACCTATTGCAGTTTTGAGTTATTTTGCCTAATGCTTATCAGCTTGTCCCATGGTTGAATTGCTGAATGTCTCATCCTCCCATTCTTTGGAATGTCAAATTGTGTATAAGAGGAATTGCTTTGGGCTTCTGTTTCAGTGAAGTCCATTCGAATGTTTTAGTGAATCATTGAATGTTCTTCCTCCGTTTATACGAAATTTAGGATTCTCCTTTTGTATGCTGATCCAACTTGTGGAAATTGATTTCTTTTCCACCACAGTGTCAAAGGTTCATCATGTGGCAAGGGCAAGGCAGTTTGTTTGAAAATAGGAAAATCTTCCAAACCAGTAGTGAGTGAGTCTTTGTAACCTCAGGAGGATGGAATTAGAGAAAAAGGCGGTTTGAAGTTTCTGCACAACTCAACAAAATTGGACATTATGTTTCCACAAGTGGAAAAATAGGTGAGAGGAAAAAAAAATTCTGTATTTGCCTGTCGACAGACGTGTCACTATATGGACCTCAATTTTGGCTGAAGAACTTGTATATACTACAACGAAGAAAAACAGGACGTCTTGTCAACGTCAAAAGAATGATCATTATGGCAGTCATGTTTCTGTCGATCTTCCTTCCCTTGAAAACGTATGAGAAGTCCAATGTAATAGTTAAACGAATAGTGTCAGAAAATTCTGGGAACTTTGCTAAATAAATGAAGGCTAAACAGAATAGCTTCAAGCCTCCTCCCCCCACCCCAACTCCTTTCCACCCACACTACAAAAAAACATAAATGACGAATATTTGGTACATGAAGCTGTTAGCAACATATTGAGTGATGTGAAGGCAACACTGCCAAATAAAGAGACAAAAGCAACATTTTTATTATATGAAGGCAACTTTAAGACTTGTTGTGATGAACAAGGCAATTGGGATAAAATTATTGCGAATGCATCCTCCGATGAAGTATAGGAAATCAAACCAATGATATGTTCTTGCCCAGTAGTTACCCTGCGCAAACAAAGCAACAAGCAGGGTTAAGCAATTAGTTCAAGTCCATCTGTCTTATCAGTTCATGATCATCAGTTTGTGATCGAGGAACAATGTACTTGAATCAAGTGGTATATTTTGATCAGGAATCGGAACATGGATAACTGATGAGTCTGTCTTAACGTACCATGACTTAGAATTCCTTCCAATCGTACATGCGCAAAGAGGAGTGAGATTTTTTTTTAATCTCTCTGTCTGCCTGCCTGGCAGTCAAACGAAATTAAAAATCATTCCAAAGAGGAAACTTACTGCTTTAAGGACGTCATAATGGACACAAACTACAGATATGAATAACTAATGTAACACGTTACAGAGGGTGTTGTAAAGGCACTGGAGAAAATGGCAGCAAAACCCGGAATTGTTATTTATTTATACGTATTTAAGCCTCTTTCAACCTATATTTAAATTGAGTTATATACTTTAAGACTGTATGAATCAAATTGCCTTCATAATACTTCCAAGAACCATGCAATATATCGTCATATATAGCATTAGAGCGCGTGGCAGGTGTTTTGCGTAAAAGAAGATTAATCCATTATGGGTATATCTACCATCTCCATCAACTCGTTCTTTATTGTCACCATCACATTATTTTGAAAGATATATTTCCTGGGCTTAATAATTTAAGAAAATAAACTTTATTTTATGTTCTTCATGCATAAAAGTAAGCCAGGTGTTGGCTTAACAGTCAAGGTGTCTGGCTTAAGATCCTAGGTTCTAGAGCTTGAGCCCCTGTCATATCATTAAATAATACCAGGTGGGCTTTTTACAACACATTTTAAGCAGAATTAACACTGGGTGCCTCAGCCTGTCATCCTTCCGAGGTCAGCAAAATGAGTGCCAGCTTACTGGAAACAGTGGGCATCAGTGGCATAGCTGCGCTTTCAGAAAATGATGCAAGCAGCATCCACAGGCTGCATATAAAATAATAACAATAAGAAAATAAATTATATTTCATTTTCTTAATACAGGAAAATAATACTTTATTTTATCTGTACTGTAAAAGGAGCTGTGCACGTGTCCATGTGAGTTCCACACATTGGTTGGACAGCTCGCCTGACTCCACCCACAATTTCTAGACAATGGCCACAAATTTAGGAGTCCTTTAGAAACCTTTAGAATTACTTTTTCTCTCATGCAGCATTTTTACTGTGGTGCTGGAGGTTACGCAAGTTTGCTATCATTTCTGACTATTTTCTCAAATTGAGAGTTGAACAGGTGACGGTGTGGACGGGTTTCTGTGAAGTCGGTGATGGCATGATAGGGGAGCAGAAAACATCACATATTCCACTGTTTTGACGTGGGAATGTCCGTTTGCTTTTATGAGAGGGAGGAGGGTGAGAGTAAAGAAGAGACAGGTTTGGAAGGGGAAAAGGGATTGAGGATTTTTGGAGGGAGGACCTGTGGAGGGGGGGGGGGGTTGAAGGATTGAGTGTGGGGAGGGAATCAATGACTTAGGGCTGGGAGGGGAAAGGTGTGGACTTTGGATTGGAGAGAGCAAAGATGGGACAGAGTTTGGAGGGATAGGCTGAAGATTTTTTTTGTTGAGGAGTTGTCATAATTGGTTGTGTAAGTTAACTCACAGTAAAAGTGTAACTGTGGGTGTGTCTCTTGGGGTTGGGGCAGGAGGTGTTAAGCACAAATTTTGAAGTTGAAGTCCCTCACCATATTTTCCCCATTACCCCCCTCCAAGTTTGCAGATTTGCAGTTCACAGAGAATTTCAAGTATGTAACCCCGTGAATGGCAAGGTCCTCCTGTATATATTTGAACACTGTATGGTATCATGTTCTCTGAACTATCTCGTTGATACTGAATGAAAGTCAAAGGCAAAGTTTGTAGGACGTTGCCAGATACAGGATCAACTCAAACCTTTGTGAAAAGATAACAACACTAACTCAGAACTTAGTGAAAAGCCTCCACCTGGTTCATCTCTCAAAATCCAGTGTTTCCACACACCTCCACTCATTTGCTATTATTTTCTCCTGTTTGTGCAGTTGTCTTCCGAAGACGATGCAATTATATTCTTCCCTCTGGGGCTTCAAGCCGGCAGTGCACCACAATTTCAGGTCATCCCACATCCCTACCTGCAATGTTTTCTACCCCCATTAACCCTACATAATTAAACTATTATGTTATCAAAACTTAAAACCAATGTATATCATCTCAAGCCACTGGAAGTCCACTACAAGATCATTTAAAATATATTTTTTTTCATGAAAATATTTTTTCGTGAACCAATATCGATTGATAATTCACAACAGACTCGAAAGTATAGAACAAATCTCTTCAGTGGTCAGCTTAGTCATTCATACCTGAAATTTTCTGAGTTCCTTTTCTCAGCTCCCAATGATGTCACTGCCAGAAGTGTATTGTTATGTAACTGGAAAAAGAAAGGGAACAAAAAGAAAGCCTTAATAAGGTGACAATGGCAATGCACAAAAAAAATAAAAACAAGTTCGAATTGCGAACATACCCCGTAGGAGTTTATTCGTACAACTCTCAGGTGAGCGATAGCACGGATGACAGATGGTTTTGAAATTTGGTAAGATTTTCATTGCATCAGAAAAATAAACCATAACACCTCACAAGAGTGAGGCTTGTTTCATATCATCATTTGCGACTTAATTTTGCATTGGGCATCGCCCAGCGCATTAAAAAAAATTTTAAATATCAATTTTTTTTAAATCGGCCGAAAGGGCCGTTTCTCAGCCCAAAGGGCCGGAATCGCACTTTGAACCCAGTTAGTGCCTGGGGAATGGTCTCCAGAATATAACTGTCAAGTTTGGTTCGGTTCCGTTTACGAACAAACGAGAAATAGCATTTTTTTTAAAAATGGGCCAAGAGGGCCGTTTGTCAGCCAAAAGGGCCATAATCCCACTTTGGGCTCAGTTAATGCCTGCAGAGTGACCTCTAGAATATACCTGTAAAATTTGGTCCGGTTTCTTTCACAAATAACCTAGAAATAGCAATTTTATGAAAATGGACCGAAAGGGCCGTTTCTCTGCCCAAAGGACTGGGATCGCACTTTGGGCTCAGTTAGTGCCTGCGAACTGGTCTCTAGAATATACCTGTCAAGTTTGGTTCGGTTTCATCCACTAATAACCGAGAAATAACAATTTTAACAAAATGGGCCGTTCCTTGGCCCAAAGGGCTGCAATAGCACTTTGGGCTCAGTTATTGCCTGCACATATGTGTCGAGTACATGCCTGTCAATTTTCATCGAATTCTGTTCACGAATAATGGAGAAATGGACATTCAAATGAACTGAACACAATAAAAGAGCGAACACGAGCGGTGCTTAGACCCCGTGCGGTGGAAGACCCCATGGGGGTAAAAACAGAGCTCCCAAGGTTAATCGCCACAAAACTTTAAAGGATCACAATTTTTATCATAATGCACCGAAAGGTTGTAAACAGTCATTTTCTCACAGTTCATAACTTATAAACACACAAGCTACCACATGTCGCTATCACCGTGAAGGTAGATTCATTTTTTCAATGCTTCATAAGAAGCCCAATTTTCTTCGGATTTCAACCTGATATAATTGGTACTAATATAATTGGTGAGGTTGTGAGCTCCGTTTGTCAAATATTACATCAAATGTGAAAAAAATAAGTGTTCGTCAAGGTGTTACCATGATCAGAAAGATCAGTGAAGGAGTCGTGTGGCCTCTCAAATGCGCTAATCATCCCAAAACCGAAAATACTAGAAACACAACATATTCAAGGATTTAAAAGTAATTTTACTGCTCTACTAACAACTTCATTGAGGGTGAAAGAAGAGGTTGGCAAAAAGAAAGGTTATCACCTCAGCTAACTTCACCCAATATACACATCCAAATATAGATACTGTAGTTTAAAAGAACCAAGTTAACATAGTGATTTCATTTTTGATCATGATTTGATTGTCGATGTCTCACCTCAAACGAGCAATTTTTGGGAATGTGTATTATTGGTAGAAACGGGAATTCATCTTAAAAATTCAGTGAGGAGATATCGTAGTGGGTGGAACCGTTAACCTTGACAATCGTTAAATTTTTTTTCGATTTTCTAATGGTTTCTGATCACGATCACAGAAATATACTTAATTTCTTACAATGTTATTATAAACCTCCAACAACCATCTCATAACAAGGTAATGTCTTTTGCTGTTTGTTTGTGACCTTACTACTTTAAGATCCCAATGTTAATCACAACTAAAATTTATATGATCAGATTTTAACCATGGTGCACCTGAATAGGAGTTTTAAACAGTCATGAAGAGGTCATTGGCCCATTACCACTCGTTTACCACATTTAGGCCCCATTATGCCATTGAGACTGTTGAGATCCCTGAGAAATTTACACCCTTTACACCCATTTGTGACATGTACACCTTCTTTGGCCCTTTCAACACTTTTTCAGACCTATAGACTTTTTAAGACCCTTTGGACACTTTTGACTCCTTTACTCTTTCACTTTTAGACCCCTTAGGCCCTTGTTCTTCATTGCACGGCTAATGAGCCACTGGCGGCCCCTGATGTCTTAAAGTGCGGCCCCTGACGTGTGGCCAATAATACACAAATGTGAAAACGCTCCATTGTAATCTGCCAAAAATGCGATTAAATCGACTCAATGGTTTAAAATGAGTGTTCCAATGCGAAGCATAAAAGTCACATAACTACATCATGATGTGGTTGCACTTTTCAAATAATTCCACTTGCAGCCCAAGTTAACCACAACGAAGAGGAGTATGTGGAGGTGGTGCCTAATAGCAGCCATTACGGAGTCCTGCAGGTGGTGTGGTGGCTCACACTGATGTCTTATCGGCAAAAGTGGCTCCCCTCTAAAACAATAGTGAAGATCACTGCCTTAAGGCCCAGTCACACCTTGACGTTTTAGCCAGCAATGGCAACGTATTAAAATGTATGTAAAACGCTGGCTTACGTTGAACTTTTGATGTTTTTTTTTAAGATTCGGACGTATTCAAAACGACTTGGTCTTATGCATAACGTATTAGTAACGGACACAGAACGTTTCGTTGTGTTATAGATAACTTATACCAACGAATGCTGAACCTGTTGTCGGCCTTCACAACCTATGCCCAACGATAGTCTAACTTATGCATAGCGCGCTGCATGTATCGCCGACGAACTCGTGGCGTAGCCTATTAAAAGGCTGCCGCACAACGATTCAAATCATAACCGCCGCAGAAACGGAAGTGTCAACATCGCAGTCACATCTTGGCGATCTTACCAGCGTATGCAGACCTCTGAAAAATGCGTCTAAAACGCTGGCGCACGTCGAATACGGTATGGGTAAGTTTGGTATGCGTGAAGAGAACGCTAAAGTACGCTATCATACGTCGTAGTAAGTGGAGTACGTCTTGTAATTTTGAACATGTTGAAAATTTTACGACGTACTTGCCGTATGACACACGCTCCGCATGCGATGGGAATAAGTTGTACGCACGATATACGATCGTTGACACACATCGACACACGTTACTTGTAAGGTGCTCAAAAGTCGAAACACGTCAGGGTAATGGTTAGCGTCAGTGTTCCAGACTCCCGGTTTTTTTTTTCTTCGGTATGACGGTGTTCAGTGTACAGTGCGTTATGATTTAAATCGTTGAGCGGCAGCCTATTAATTATATTATATTATATTATAACCGGACTAGAAATCGAAGTGTAAAATCACCATCATTCCGAAGGAAGGAAGAAAAAAAAAACAAAAAAAAAAAAACCAGGGAGTCTGGAACACTGACGCTTACCATTACCTTAATGTGTTTCGACTTATGAGCACTTTACAAGTAACGTGTGTCGATGTGTGTCACCGATCACGTAACGTGAGTACAACACGTAACTCATAGGTTAGAAATAAGTTTCGGGTACGCTAAACATTACCTCGACGTGTTTCGACTTATGAGTAACTCACAAGTAATGTGTGTCGACGTGTGCCAACGATCGCGTGACGTGCCTACAACTAATGGCCAGCGTTATGCGGAACGTGTGAGTCATACGCTGGCATAAGTCTTAAAATTTCAAGCATGGAAAATTTGAGGACAACTGAAAAGTACAACGTTTAAAGCCAACGTACAACGACGTATGGCAGTGTTTTTCAGCGTGCTCTCAATGTTATCAAAACTTACCCATAACGTATTCGACGTGTACCAGCGTTTTAGACAAATTTTCCAAAAATCGGCATAGGCTGGCTAAAACGTCAAGATGTGACTGGGCCTTTAGGCCCTTTAAGACCCTTGGACCCATTATACCCTAATAAGACTTTATAAAACCCTTAAAACACATTGGACACCTGAGACCCTTTATGCCCCTTAGATCCCTTTGACCTACCAGACCTTCAGACCCTTTTTGACCTTTTAAAACCCATAAGCCATTTTAGACCCCTTAGAAAATTGAAAAAACAAACAGCCCCGCAAATCGTTTTTCACGACATTTTTCGTGCACCATTCAAATCGCATCACAAGTTGCAATGGCGAATCGAAACTGATAGCCCAAAGCAAAATTGATTTTGAAAAGTGAAATTGAAACGACTGATCCATGGATCATTGTCTGGGAAACCAAAATGAAATGCTGTGAGAAATACCGAATGGAAATTGCCGAAAGCAAAGCTATGGGGAGTATAGAGAGAGGGGATAGGTTGGGGACTGAAGAAGCGATGTGGAGAGGGATAGGTGCCTGCCTGGAAGTGGTAGATTGGCATGGAAAGAACTGGTGATCTTCCATCAGGCGGTAGGCCCAAAATATACCAAAATCCATTTCCCAGCAGGGTTTTCGTACTATCACTCTCAATCCCAAGCAGTATTTCGGAGATACAAAAAGCATGGATTAAGAAATCTTCACTGGTGGAATAGAATGAGGTTGTTGAGGTTACGAGCTCCACCTATTGCGATATCTGCACACTCAATATTTACACTGAATTCCCATTTCTACCAGTACACACTCATTTAAGGTGAGACGTTGCTCATTTGAGGTGAGATGTTGACTAACCCATCAGTGATGGGTACCCTGTTAGTGTGTAATAATTTGATTAACAATTGTTTATACGAGTATTAACTGTTGGAGCATGTTTGTAGCTTTTATTGCACATTGGCAATCACAAGCCCATACATCATCTTTCTTAAAGCATATATAAAATATTTATAGATCAATAAGGAAAGGGTACAAGATGCCTACTCTCCCTCCCATGCATTGCTTTTCTCTCATTAACCTCCGCCATCGAAGATTGGAGGTTACTGTTTTCACCCCTTTCTGTTTGTTTGTTTGTTTGTGAACAGTATTACGGAAAAACTCCGACGGATTTCGACGAAACTTGGTGGGGGGATTAGGTATGGACCAAGGATCATGCCATTAGATTTTGCACTTGGTCCAAAATCCAATATGGCCGCTATGGCGGCCATTTTGAAAAAATATTTGAATTTTTTTTTTTTTGCATTTCTACATGTTTTCAGTGATTTCCAACGCCCCCCCCCCCCACAAAAAAAAATTGTTAGAGAAAAAAAATATTTTTGCAACTTTTTTTTCAACAAAATTTCGATTTTTTTTGCATTTCTACATGTTATAAGTGATTTCCAACAAAAAACATGCCAAAATTATAATTGCGGCTGATTTTGGAACTTCAGGTGGATATATCCACGTAAAATCAATTTCTGTCTCAAGGAATCTAGTTATGACGAATGAATTGAGTCTGTAAAAGAAGTTAAAAGTAAAAGGGAAAGTTGCAAACTATAACTCTGTGAGCACTGTTGACGTCAAAATTGAATGAATAGGATATCAGGTTCACTTGAGTGACCTCGCAGCATTGGCGGCGGAGGTTTTGCACTCTACCGAGTGCTCCCCCTCTAGTTACAGACTGGGTTTGTCAGTGACCGAGCAGAGTCTTCCAGCCTATCACCATTTTTGGTCTTGTATGCCAATCGAACGGATCGTTCCTCGACGCGACACAAATTAATCCATAGCGGCAACTGCATAAGAATTAACCGGATTTAATGGGGAACATCAGGGATCACAACACAAGCAATAAACACTACAATGGTTATACTAACTAACACTAACCCGTTCTTACCTAGGGAACCACGGTCTAAAGGTTTCGAGGGGATTGTACGAAATATGCCTTATACAACACGTGCAAACAAAACAGACAGACAAACAGCACGCACACAGACTACTTGGTGATGGCTCATGGACGAGAGGACCGTGTCCAAAAGTACGAATGTCGCTCGTAACAGGCGGTGGTGTCCACGGGTTCAAACTCCCGCTTGAACGTGCTGCACGGCAAGATGGCGGCGTGGTATTCTCCCTCCTTTTGTCTCCGCGCGCTCTGACCTCGCGCAGGGTCGAAGATGGGCCTCAGCCAATCTCTCTCACGGTCCAGCACACAAATCCAGGCCTGGCCTGTTCTCCATACAAGGCCCAAGTCGAGGTCCGCGTTCCACAGGCGGATCGGCAAACGTGACGCGCCGTTGGTGAGTAAAGACCATCCGAAGTTCCGGCGTCTCCTCTCCGGCCTTCCCGCCTCGAAGCCCGACTCCCGCTTCGTCCTCTCAGTGCCTCTCTTGGTCGAATCACCGACGTGCAGGTCGGTTCAGCGTCTCTCGCGGCAGATCCAACACAGCACTCCTTTGTTTGCTCGCTTCGAGACACGAGTACTCCTCTCAACCACCTGCAGTCTTCAAAACCGCCAAAAGCTCACGTGATGCTTCCCTTCTTTCCTTCCGTCCGGCTCTGTTTTCCAACTGAGAACTCCTTTTTCTCTCGTTTTCTTTTTACCAACCCCCTCTCCAGGCGATTCAGTGACCAAATGCCCCGCCCCTTCGCGTCACTTCCTGTCCAGGCCACACCTCTCTCTCTAGGCCACACCTCTTCCTCTCTTACAGGAGAGGAAAAAGCATCATCTCTCGTTCCACCACCATATGAACAGAAAAACAGTCTTCTACACCTCCCAACACACACATCGTCCATTACACCACACAACCTATCTAAACATGAATTTAATGGGGGAACTGAGCTAATCCTATTTAGTTGTCCCGTAAGGGCCATTTCCGTAACAATATATATATATATATATATATATATATATATATATATATATATATATATATATATATATATATATATATATATATATATATATACACATATATATGTATATGGCTTGTAGCATGGTATTGTGTACACTGTGGTCCTAAATGAGGAGAAAGCTTAGAAATTGAACCCAGTTTTAATAAGATAAACAATCTTAATGTTATATAATGCCCAAGTGTCTGTGCTTTCAGAAAATGTATACTTTGCTGTGGGTCCTATGGATATAGTTGCTTACAAAGCATGTTTTTTATCCAAACACAGGCTATTTTTGCCCATTGTTATAGCTCATTTTTTAGAAATAGGTTACATGTATGATTGTATATGTTGTCCAAAATGGTTGAAAATGCATTTTTTTTTGTTTGATATATATATATCATTATACATAAGAATAGAACAATTCCTCGAAACAGTACATTTCTTCTGACCTTCTGCATATCTTGGCACCTTCAAATGTGTAAAATCTCAGATTTTGCAAAATTTCCCCCAGTCATAGTGAAGCTTACAAAATCTTATTCCAGAAATTTGAAATGCATCTGATAGAACATCTTAAATAGCAATTTACTTCTGCATAAAGTGATGATTTAAAATGGCAAGTTTCAACATGGATCATTACTACATACCGGTTTTTGGGTTCACTTCCATGATTGGGTCAAAAATGTTAAGAAGTACGTAACAAATTGCATTTACCAAGCTGCTACAAAATTACTGGGAGCTACAAGCTTGATTTTATAACCATGGAATAAGTTTACCAAGATGGCCCTATGATATAAAAATCAATACCAAAGGCCAGTTTGTGTTCAGTATACAGAACATCAAAGGTCGTTAGGAAGTACGTAACGTTTTTAAGAAATGTGCACTTTTAATCCTAAGATGTTACTTTGGTTCATCACAGCATGTGTACATAATAGATCCTGAATCCCCATGATGTTGGCTAACAAATGATATGCAAAACTTAATCATACAATGACTTTCATTTTTTGGTCCCCCGTGTCCTAAATGTGTACATAATACTTTGCTACAAATCATATATATATATATATATATATATATATATATATATATATATATATATATATATATATATATATATATATATATATATATATATATATATACATACACATATACGTATCGGTTTAGCCCTATCTCTCAATGGTGAAAAATCACTTTAAAATTCTTGTATCTGGATCTGGCTGATAATCAAGATCTCATAATTTTGACATTGTCACACACCTAATCTGTCCACAAAGTTTCGTCTGAATCCATCCATAATTTTTAAGATATGGTGCTGTATACAACTGAACAGACAGACAGACAAACAGGGTTGAAAACATAACCACCCTTGACCTTTAGTAGCAGAGGTAATGACCAAAGTTGCCTTGACCTGCATCTCCATTCACTTGCATATCGTTCTGAAACCTACTGAAGTTATTCTACACTGGTTATTATGATGTCGGTCAAACTCAAAGTACATACATATTGTTACGTCTGAGGGGGGGTATGCATTCAAAGGGTAATTAGGATGTTTAATTAGGTATGCCATGCTGTTCGAGTGTACCAGGATCTCGATGTAATAAGTAGCAATTCAGTGGTGATAAGTTGTCTAGTAAATGTCCATTTCTTCAAGGGGGAAATGATAATTGTCACGTAATTAGATAGGGATACGGGTTAGGGTAAGTGTGTCTGCGTAAACCCTTTTAGTATTCCCTGGAGGCTTGCCGTGACGTCACAGGAAGGTGCTGCGGATGGCTCCGCCCCTTGATCACGATTGGCGGAAGGCGACGGCGGAGGGCCAATAAAACAGCTCGATTGGAAGTGACGAGGCCTCGAGGATAAAAAGGTTCTGTTCGGGGAAAAGAGGTGGAAGAAGAAGATTGATAAAGAAAAACCGTTTGGTGGAGGCTGTTGGGCTCGGAGCATGCTCTATTGTTGCGCTGGTTCGTTCCTGGATTCATCGTGTCTCGTGGCCTTGCTGTCCCTCGTGCCTCACCTCGGTTGGCTCTGGGGTTTCTGCTGGCTCAGAGTACGGGGTCGAATGGCGGGCGGACCTGCCTCCCTCTCCTGCTCGCAACTTGGCGCCAGAACTGGCTCCCTGGCGGCTGTGAGCGGACTTGGGCCGACACCAGGAGGTCGACAGCACCACGGTGTCTCCTGCCCCTGACGAGCGCGATGCTAGCTCGTCCAGCGCCAATCCAGGGACTGTTGCGCCTACACCACGGGCCAGCCTGACCACCAGGACCAGCTACGTTTTGTGTGTGTGTGTGTGTGTGTGTGTGTGTGTGTGTGTGTGTGTGTGTGTGTGTGTGTGTGTGTGTGTGTGTGTGTGTGTGTGTGTGTGTGTGTGTGTGTGTGTGTGTGTGTGTGTGTGTGTGTACCTGGTGCCTTAGAGGGTTTGAGATTTGTATATCCATTGGAATCGTTTGTGTTTTCCCCACGCCCGAACCCACACCACCATCCCGTCGAATCGCCCCGGATCCCTCCTCTTGCCAAGTCTTATTATTATTTCTGGTTCGAGAAATAAACATTGTTAACTCAGTGAAAAGCGACTCGTGCCACCTTCCTTGTCCCGTTTGCGGTAGAGCGATTAAAACCGCCATCTTTGGGTTATAAAAAAAATAAACCGCCTCCATCGTTTCGGCTCATTCTACGTTGGCGGGACTGTTCAAGTCCCGTGGACGTCACAATATATACAGTAAGTCGTCGACTTACAACCACGATCGGTTCCGACTGACCAGTCGTAAGTCGATTTGGTTATAAGTCGGCCAACCTTTATTTTTTCCTTTATTTATAGTGTATAGGCCTATGCAAAAATTACCGTATGTATATTATACTGTATATTGATATAATAATCATCTGTAAGTCATATTTTATTAACATTTTCTTTGTTCAAGTCAATCACTGCACTACTACAGTACAATTGGTTTAATATTTGCAATTTCTCCATTTCGTGGATGGGCCCAGTCCGTTGCGTTGTTATAATTGTCGATCGCATGGGTGCAGAACCTTTCACAGCTTCATGAACCCTTTCTTTATCTTTCAAAATCGTCGACACAGTCGAGTGTGATAACTTAAGATCACGTGCGATCGCATTCACTTTCTTTCCTCATTCGACATTCGTACTGTTTGATCACCTGCATTTTCGTGGCAAGATCAATGGCCTTTCTTTCCTTCTTGGCAGGTTGAGGAGTAGACAAAGATAATTTCCTCTTGGTACACATTTTGGGGGTTTGAAGTAAAACTTTTAAGACAAACGGATACAGATAAACTGCGCTATACCGAGACCACGCTAACACACTAGCAATGGCGGGCGCTGGGGCGGAGACTGAGCAGTCTGTGTGGGCGGAGATGCGGAGCAGTCTGATCATAAAATCGTAAAGTGGTCGTAAAGTCGAACAGTTGTAAGTCAACGACTATATATATATATATATATATATATATATATACATACATACACATATCTATATCTATGGAGCATTCTTGATGCAGTGTTATTTTTCATTCATAATCATTTTTGAAGCTAGATTTTTAATGAAAGTTATTGTCGTACTTCTTATTGTTGAACAACCATCATAATCAAGACTGATGGTGGTTACTTGACCCGAGTTATGCTGAGAAGGCACTTCACAATGCATTGCAATACATACAGATGAAGAAGAAGAATCTTTGATTTCCATGGTTCTTCTGAACAGGAATTTCTCATCGGGAAAAACTAGGATTTGACAATGTTTTTATTGTGCATTAACCTCTATTCCCCTTGCATTCCCTTCCTGACAGATGCTTTCATGTCATTAAAAAAAAAAACATTAAGAAATCCATAATGTTCATTTGGAAAGTAAAAAACCAAAAATGGAAATTTCTTCCACTCCTACTTGTCGTTCTCGCTCTCCTTGTCAAAGAAGAAAAACATGTACTAAGCAATGATCAATCATCTGATGCATTGCTGGATTTAGCCTCAGCTGGCCCTAAGGCATATTTTGAAATATCAGAGAATGGCCTGAAAAATTTAAATTAGATCTCGGGCTCATGGAAATGGACCCCAGATAAAAGATGAACTGATTCAAGAACAAAATATTTAATACAAAAAAAGACAAATATTTAATGTGAAAATAATTTTTGGCCCGAATTTTTGGCTGGCCCGAAGGCACATGCCTTGTCTGCCTAATGGTTAATCCAGCACTGATATTCTGATGATATTGTTTATTTATTTTATACACAAAATCTTGGCTCATTGACGTATGAGGTGACGGAGAGCTAAAAGGCAAAATCCTGAAAGTCAGGAGAGTGGAGCACAGGTGGATCCCGTATTAATATGTTCAAAATTCGCCTGACACTTAAAAAAAAAAAAAACACATGGGGGGTGGTATTGTATTCGGCTCCATCTGTCTGTCTGTCACACTATCTCCTCATAAACAATTGCGCAGAAAATCACCAAAAGACTACAATTGGCTTTACTGCAGCAATGGTTCAGTACCCAGACTATGGTCTTCCCAAGATCCACAAACACAATTTCCCTCTGAGACCCATCATGTCCTTCGTTAATGCACCATCTTACCGATTGCCAGGCTTTCTCGCATGTGTCACTGGCAGACTTAAAGGAAACACTGATTAAATGGTTAAGAATAGTAGTGAATTTGTCCAAAGGATAAGAGAGGTCAGAATCCAAGATGATGAGACGATGGTATCTTTCGATGTGGTTTCCCCTTTTTACCAACGTCCCAGTAGATCCAGCAGTGAGCCTCACTCTTGACCGGTTGAAACATTCAAACGATTGGAAAATGGCTTGATAAAACAGCAAACTAACATCTGAAGATGTTGTGAGCTTGCTGGAGATGTTTCTGAACGGCACGACCTTCATCTATCACGGTGCACACTACCGACAAATATTTGGCACAGCTATGGGTTCACCGGTCTCTGCTGTTGTAGCTAATTTGGTGATCGAGGAACTCGAGCGAAGGATATTTGAGTCTAATGAGAATTGGCTTCCATGGTACTGGAACAGATATGTAGATGACACCTTCACCATTAGCAGACAAATGTGGTAGACCACCTACTGGGACAATTTGGCTGGGTGTTCCCCAGCATTAACTTCATAATCAAAATTGATTAAAAAAAAAAAGCAAATTGGAATTTTTGGATGTGGAGGTTCACCATAAGCCTGGCGGCTCCCTCAAGACTTCGGCTTACAGGAAACCAACCCACACCAGCAGATTACTGGATTTTAACTCCTGTTACCCAATCTCCCACAAACGCAGTGTCGCACGGACATAAGCAGCTCAGACGTGGAGGCTGTCATCTTCCAAAGCCAAGGCAATTTTAAAAATCAGATTAGTTGGAGGAGTCCTGCTCAAAAATGGGTACAACAAGGGGATACTCCCCATCTTGGAAGAACCAAAAAGGACAGAACGAAAGGAGCCAGACACTTGGGCACTGCATACTGCCATACTACCCGGGCCTTTCAGAAAGGATTGGCAGGATAGTACGTGGTGCATGGATTGGCCGAGCCTACAAGCCTCTATGCACCATCCATAATGTCATCTCAAAACTAACGGACCCAATACCAACTGGTGATACATCTGGAGTCATTTACCATTCATCACGCAAAGACTGTGACCAATTCTACATTGGTGAAACTGGAAGGAATTTGAAACAATGACTAGATGAACATGATAGAGCAATCAGGCTTGGAAAAGTGACCCTGTCAGCCATAGCACGTCATTACCTTCAATCTGGACGCAAATTTGACTTTGATGGGACCCGTGTCCTCGACACTACATCTAACAAAGGACACAGGTTGATTTTGGAAGTGTGGCACATCAAGAGCCGGGAGGATGGTCTAACTGGTGAGATGGTGGACATACCCACACACTGCACACCTCTGATAATGGCGAAAACTGGATGGTGCAAACGGCTGGATAAGGTGAGCAACAAACAACACTCAAACCCAAACACCAACGAGAACCGCAACTCTCGCACAACCAACGCCTCATCATGCCCAACCCGAACACAAAACCAGCTGTGTGCATGCCCTGGAAACACAAAAACAACAACAGGCGCACACACACACACACACACACACACACACACATACAACACGAGATCACGTGTAAGTGAAAACAAAGAAGAGCAGAGCACCCCTTCAATGATGCGATTTGTCGTTTCTTTTTGCTTTTGCAAAATAAATATAAAAACATTAAAAAACACACTCCTCCATTTGACCTCGAGCACCAGCATATGACCGGAAATGAGTGGTCAGATCGAAATAAAAACGGGATATGTGCTGAGGCTCGGGGTCAATTGTGCCTGATGAAGCCAGCTGCGAAGCTGGTGAAACGTTTCCTGAGACCGGGTCTGCTCTTACTTTTTTGCTCAAATTAGGAGAGTTGATGTACTATTTTTACTTTTGGTTGGAAGCGCCTTCTTATTCTTAAAAAAATAAAATATATACATCTACATACAGGGTGAGTCAAAAGTAGCGCCCGATTTCTGTTTTTTCGGCTGTCAGATTCTTTCTGGGAAGTCATGTTGTTAATAATTGTCTTGCAGATTATTAATTTTATCCCAGAAAGTGGATCGGCTGCCGCGGTCCGATGGAGTGGCCGGCACGCTCCCCAGACCTTACACCTCCAGATTAATTTTTTTGGGGGCTCATGAAAGACCTTGTTTATCGTGAAAATCCTCATACCATTCAGGAATTGAAGGTTCAAATCACTGCAAAGTTTGAGGAAATTGATATCGAACTCTGCAGACGTGCATGCCGCTCTGTGCCTGCTCGGCTGCAATTGAGCATCGATCACGAGGGAGGGCACTTTGAAAGTTGCAAGTAAAACAGCTTGGTACAATTCTGTAATAATTTTTCCTTGAATAAATGGTTAGATAAACATGTCATTCATTTATTTTTACCTTCTTGTACACTGTAATACAAATGGCAAACAAACAATCAACTGACAGAAATCGGGCGCTACTTCTGACACCATATATATATATATATATATATATATATATATATATATATATATATATATATATATATATATATATATATATATATATATATATATATATATATATGAATAGCATGATATCTCAAAATGTTATTGACAGATTTGGAAGAAACTTGGTAGACAGGTTGATTGTATGACAAGGATGAGATGAAGATCCAAATAGAGAATTATTTTCATTTTTCAAAGTGATTCTTCACCATACGATGGGGTTAAAAACGAATACTGCATAGCATGATTCCTCAAAAAGTTATGGACAGATTCTGACTAAACTTGGTGGATGAGTTGGTTGGGTGACAAGGACAAGCCACTTACATTTTGGAGGTCTGCATCCAGATCTGGCCTCTCAGTGGGATACAAAACGTAAACTGTTCAGCCTGGTCTCGGGATGCGCTCTACCGAGTGCCGTTTTTGTTTACAATGAGGAAAGTTTGACCAATGTTTCTCAACCTGGAATCCAAAAAGCCAATAGTCCTGATGGTATCCCTGTAATTGACAACTGAAAATGCATCTCTAAATTGACTATTCTTATTCAGTTATATAAACTTTCAGACCCCACAGAGATCTTTCCCACACCTTGGAAACATGAAGAAATGTTCCAGATAAATGGTGATCAACGAGATCAATCAACAAGTTAAAAAAGACATAAAATGTTATCGCCTCCGTTGTTTTCGTAATTTTGCTGTACGGAGTTAACTAAAATGGCCACCAGCCTACCAGTCGGCCATCTTTGATCGCATTGCGAAGTAAAATGATGTGCATATGTGTACCATCACGTGTTGTCATTTTGCCAAGCACAAATAAAATCAGTCCATACATGTACGAGATATGACTGCTTTGGACGTATGGACACGGAAATCGAGACCAAATCCATAAGCCCCCATTTCGGACTAAGTCCACAGGGGGTTAATAATCTCTTACTGATGTAGGCCTACTCCTTTTTCTTCAGTTCCTTCATTACGGGATGTCATCCTGAATGGCTATGGGTGTCACCTTTCCCCTGTAAACAAGTTTCAAAGGCAATATCATTTTTAAACATGGGGATTTAAATGAGTGATGGAGGAGGCTCTTCTTTATCACCGGTCTATTTCACTTCATCTCA
Organism: Eptatretus burgeri; assembly: GCF_056783735.1. Lineage (NCBI taxonomy): Eukaryota > Metazoa > Chordata > Myxini > Myxiniformes > Myxinidae > Eptatretus > Eptatretus burgeri. The sequence goes on along the minus strand of NC_140966.1, from coordinate 90,135 downwards.
AGCCACATGAGCGTTTCTCTTTCCACAAGCATACACAAATAACACTCATCTTCACCATCAATTAATATTTTCTCTTGTACATTATGCCACTAAAGTAATACACAACATAAAATGAGAGGGTGATGGGAGGAGGGGTTGTGATTATAGAGCATGACTCATAGAAAGGGTTCAGGGAGAAAACCTCACAGAAGTGCTGAATTTTAAGTTGACATTTTAAGGTTGGGAGGGATTCAGTTAAGCATGGGGAATGTGGAAAGGAGTTCTCCAGATGGAGAGTAAAGAGAGTGAAGACATGAAGGTGATAGTTTGCAATGCTGGTTGGGGTTAGAGGTGAGCAGATGGGAGGTAGCAAATCAGAGGGGTGATAGGTAGATGGGTTTAGAGGGAGGTGGCCTGGAGGTTAGCATATTTGAGGATTTTGAATGTGAGGTAGGTGAGTATCTTGGTGTGGAAATGGTAGCCAATGGGGACAACACTGTGGAGGGACAAAAGGAGACATGGAGGAAGGAATGAAGCAAGAAATGTGAAAAACTTGACTTGGATGCATTTTGGATGGACTGTGGGTGTTCAAGATGGGAAACAGGAAAGGCTTAGAGGAGAGGATGACAGTAGCAAGGGAGAGAGTGGATGAATACAATTGTGGATTATATTTTGGGGATGTTGTGACAGAGCAGATGACATTAGTTGGTTGTTTGTTGAATATCAGTAGCATCTGCAGAGAAGGTCAAAATAAAAATATAAACCACTTTTAACCATTTCATCGATTTATTACATGCGTCTTGTTCTCGTAATCTGACGCATCTTCCACATCAATATCGAAAGTAATTTTCAGGCTTTAATCATTGTTTTAACTCATTCAATAATCACAAAAAAGTGACAATACATGGAAGATTAATTTACCTGTAGAGCCAGATGACACTTATCCAGTACCTGAAGCTCTGCATTGCCATATAGACTAAAGCCACCACCACCACCACGGTTCCCCATCAGGTCAGTCATTGTGGTAGTGTAATAGTCAAACAAATATGTGAGACCAGGACTGTAACCAAGCTTGTCACTGTCTGCATGTGGGTAGAAAAAAAACAATATTATATCTACACCAACTACAGTCATTTAAAAACAAAGAAGTAAACATCATTGCCGTCATTCAAACATAATTTAGTTTTCTTTATATCATCTATGACAAGTTATTTCAACTTGTAGTTGTAAAGGCAATCCATTGTTTAGGATAATTTTTGGCATCCCACATCATGTTCAGCCTATTATTGTTGTTTCTTCTTTCATATGCAACACATGGCTGTGAGCAGTATCATTGGCTGAGGGCGCGACTGTGTGGCTGATGTGATGCACCCTGTAGGTTAGGGCAGGAATTTTTTTTAAGTTGTTCATGGTGCCGACGATAGCTCGCCTACTCTTCATGAAAGACACCATGGGATCTTTAACGTCCACGAACTAATGCCAGCAGATGGGACGCCCAGTTTGACATCCATCCAAGAGACGACATTGATGAATCATCCCACCTGTGAAACTCCAGCATGACAGTTTAATCGCTGAGATTTCAGGATTTCAACTCGGGAATCGCTCGGGATTTCAACTGAGCTTGACCATCTCAGAGGCGATTGTACACACCTCCAAGCCAGGGGCGGCGTTGAACACTGGCCCATACATGGGGCACTGTGCTAAATATTTTATTGGAGGTGGGAGAGGGGGGGATCTGAAGTTTGAGGGGCTCTTGGCCCCAAATCTTTTTGGAAGTTCGTGATGCCTCTGCTCTCTGCTATCCTGTGAGCCTGTATGTATGTAAATAAGTGTGCACGAGCACGCGCGCGCGCGCACACACACGCACACGCACACGCACACGCACACGCACACACACACACACACACACACACACACACACACCTGGCTACCCATTATGCATTTTTGGCATGTTATTGATATGTATATCGCTAATTTGTGGAATTGAATGGCCCATGTATTGAATCAATGTGAGCAATAATAGATATCGAGAGATATGTAGAGATGAGCAACAAATTAAAATGTCGGTCATATCATGGGGAATTCTTCACAACTTTGACGTCATTGACGCAGAATGGAGCGTTGATCAGTACATACAGGACACACCTACCTGTAATCCGACAATGTTCAATGATTTATTTTAAAACCTTACTTTCAATTTAAAACAAAATATTGAGACGTTTTTTTCGACTTCCATGTAAAAAATAAAGGTTTTTGATTCTTAAAAGGAGATGAGAACGTATCCTTTGACAAAGATTTGTCAGGATATATTAAACCAAGTCATGATGGTGGGGGGAAGGATAATTTTTTTTCTGGTGTAACAATGCATCTTATGGTAAAACTCAGATTTCTTTCATTTTCTTTCTTTCCCCCAATTTTTCTTTGGAGAGCAGAGAGTTAAACAAGACATAGAATCACTGTGCAGTGACTCAAGCATGCGAGTGAATATGGAGTGAAAAAATGCTGGAGTTGCTCTGAATTGAATATGATGACAGCCTTGTTTCGTTCATCAGTTGCTTTTCTCAACAAATTTAACTTTGCAGGACAGTCCAGAGTGTTGACGCAATAAGAACATCAAAAAAAAAGAACATTATTCGAGAAATTAACGGCGGTGGAAATTTCAGGCAATGATATCGCAACAGAGCAAACCTTTGAAGTTTCGGAATGCTTATGGCAATCAGTCAATGAAATCTACCAGAAATAGAATTAAAGTAATATTGCTGTGACAGTAATAAAAGTCAGATCAGCTTGTAGCCATGATGATGTGATTCAAGACATGTCAATTGGAATTCATGCCAAGCCTCAAAATATACAAAGTGAGCTTTAATTTACTTCCTACAGCAGTTTGCAACCATTTTTATCAACCTTGAGTTGATGTAAACTAATCACTCGAATTGTCCGCCAAAGCAGACTCTTGCAAGCCTGGGCAAAGTCTCATATTCCTCGGTTTCAAAATATGCAGCCACAGGTATTGTGTTTTTTGCTTACCAGTGCAAGACCCAAGACAAGAACGCAGATCTGCTTCCCCTGTGAAAATACAATGGTAAGGAAATGAATTTTGCAAACTTGTGGAGGTATGACATAAAATGGCAATATTTGTTGAAGATTGCATACATGAAGGTAAAGAACGCACATACCTATAACTTGTGGCACGAGCACAATTAGCAGCAGTAACATCCAGAATGTGAACACTCGCACCATACTGTCGGGACATGTGATTAAACAGCAAGACGTGAAAGTGGGGTGATCAATGATCGAACGTTTGGTATTGCAGGGTAGTTAGTTCTAAAAGACAAGATAACACAACTCCTCCCAACAGTCCGATCACAATTTGAGCGCACCTTTAAAAATCTCCGCCCAATTTAAATTTTCCCTTCCGAGGACGAATGGTTCCCATATATTGGTGTTATGCCCAAGCTACATATGTAGCCTGTGTATTATTATTATAATTTTTTTTACATAAAGGTGGAAAGAGAAAAGCACAAAGTCATTTAGCACATCATGCTTGTATTGTGTTGTGTCCATAATTGCATTCAGAACCTCTTTACGATGAAGTTACTCGACATCCATGACCTAAAAGCAAGGTAGGTAGTGGGGTAAAGATGTGAATTAGATGTTCACTTCTGGCAGAAAACGTGAACATTTGTATGTAAGCGTTTTAAAGGTGTGCTGGTTTAAAAAAAAAAAAGGGGGGAAGCAAATTCTCACAGACAATTAAAGAGTTACAAGAACACCTTTCCCATGCTTTGTTGAAGTATATAATTCAAATAAAATAAAATAATGATTTTAAAGGTCATATAAAAATATTCCAGAAGTTTATAGTCTTTCATGCAGTGTCATATACAACACCTTATTTAATATGTCAAAGTACTGCAAAACTGGAGGACATTGGAAGCAGTAAGAAGGCGATTTGTGTTCTGCATTGCTCAAGTATTGGTTCACGAGTCAGTAAGTGACCACTATATTCGTTATGGGTGTGTGTCTGCTGTCTGTCTGTCTGTCTGTCTGGCCCGAGCATAGCTCCGTGGGTTTTGATCCGCTCTTGATAAAATTAGGGTGTGAGGTTTATATCATGATCTAGTTGTGTTTTCCAGAGAATGGGCATGGTGCGCCCATTATGGGCGGAGCCACGCCCAAAAAACGTGTTTTTAGGTGGTAGCCGGTTTCAAGTTACATCTTCTCCGAGGGGGTTTGTCGAATCTGGTAGGGGTTTCGGTATTTCGTTAGCCCAATGGCACCTGCATAGCCCCATGGAGCTCGATTTTTCATTTTCGTCCCAAGGTCAAGGTCACAAGGTCACAAACTTAGAAAATGTCAAATAAATAACTAAATTGGGCATCGAGCTCCCAGGGTTTTCAACTGTTTCGAATGAAAGTTGGTATGCAAGTGGTGCTCTTCGAGTATTACAACTTTCATCATTTACGTTTTTCCCGATTCCCGCTAGTTTGCCCGTGGCGTCCCCTCTAAGGTCAAAATATAAAAAATGCGAACCGTGTACATTGCTCGTGAACCATCGCCGTCTCCAGACTTGTCCTGACTATAATTCACGGACCGGTTTTTGTGTTCCTACAGTTGTGGGCTGATTACATCCAGACTTGCTAAATAGGATCAGTGTGACCCCAATTAATGTATAGAGGTGTTTTGTAAAAAATATTTGCCAGTGGTCTTGGGGGGTTTTGGGAACATACATGGGGTGGTTTTCTTAGGGGGGGTCTTGGGGGGGATTTCAGGGGGGGTGCAAATAACGATGTAAATGTGTATCGTGTCGCCCTACCTCCAGGCAAGGGAGAGTGTTCCAATTTTCTAAGATCGTGACCTTGTGACCTTGACCTTGGGACGAAAATGAAAAATCGAGCTCCGTGGGGCTATGTAGGTGCCATTGGGCGAACCAAATACCGAAACCCCTGCCAGATTTGACAAACCCCCTCGTAGAAGATGTAACTTGAAATCGGCTACCCCCTAAAAACACATGTTTTTGGGACGTGGCATCGCCCATAATGGGCGCACCATGCCCATTCTCCGGAAAACACAACGAGATCATGATATAAACCTCGCACCAAAATTTTATCAGGATTGGATCAAAACCCACGGAGCTATGCTCAGGACAGACACACACACACACACACACACACACACACACACACACACACACACACACACACACACACACACACACACACACACACACACACACACACACACACACTATGAATATAGTGGTCACTCTGGCTGGCGCCTGTGAACCAATAAAGATTTTAAAGGTCGTATAAAAAATTAATTCCAGGAGTGTACCGCCATTGACACTGTCATTTATACCACCTTATTTAACACATTTCCTCAGTTCTTCATGCTTGTTGTTTGTCTCCTATTTGACGTCCTTAAAAACAGTAAGTTTCCCATTTCAAATGATTCTAAATTTGTTAGACGGCCAAACAGGCAGACAGAGTAAATATAAATATCTCATTCCTCTCTGTGTATGTGTGATAGCCTGATCGGGATCAATCTGGAGTCAAAGTACTGCTAAACGACAGGTTCATTTTCCGATTCACATTCAGATTTGTGTTCAAACTATAACATTTGACTTCCGGTTCCGGTTTTGGAGCAGCAAGAGGTCTCCTTCGGGGCTCCCTGCTGACGTTCTCAAAGCTAAGTTTCCGGTTGTTATTTGTCCCGTTTTAACTGTTTAATTTTCTCACCTACATGTTACTGTGTGTTGCTAGTTCGGTTTTGTTTCAAAAATCGTGCTATTTTGTGAGTATTTTTGTCGACGTTCTTACCTGTGCTTGAGGCCTAGGCCTAGACTTGAGGCCTACCGGTTCCACTCGGTGTTCGATCGTTTTTTTTTTTGTTTGTTTTTTCTCCCCATTACCTTCAATTTTGATCCTCCCCACTTTCCAAACATCCCCCATTCTCCCAAGTAATCTCTTTCTTATCTCAAAAAAAAACAAAAAAAAACCCTACAACAACAACAACAACACGCTCACCTTCTCCCGATTTTGCTTCTTCTTCTTCCTCTTAACTTCCTCCTCGTCTTCTTCCTCGATTTTTTTTTTTTTTTTACACTTCCATGACCTAATCTGTTGAACTCTCTCATACATTAATATTAACAACAAAATATATATATATATATATATATATATATATATATATATATATATATATATATATACATATACCCAACAACAACAACACGCTCACCTTCTCCCGATTCTTCTTCCTCTTAACTTCCTCCTCGTCTTCTTCCTCGATTTTTTTTTTTTTTTACACTTCCATGACCTAATCTGTTGAACTCTCTCATACATTATTTTTAACAACAAAAACGATCTTATAATGCTTCATCTTCCTCTCTCACACATGTGGTACTCTTTACTGTTTCACAATGCACTACTCTTCTGCTATTTTAACAGACTGCTCTCATTTCGACCTCTCCTTCATTCCTTGCCTAAAAAATCCAACGATTACAGCGCTTCTTCTCTCCATTCTCTGAATTCGCCTTCATTGCATCCATCAAGAATTGTGTTAAATCGCATCTCTGACCTAAAACTTTTAAAAACCACAGTTTGCCATGGATGCTCGCTTTCCATCAACCATTCTTTTTTCCAACTTCAGTGCCAACTCACCCCCTCACCCCTCACTCTCACTCTCAAAGCAACCATCCCACTCTTCTCCCTCCAAGCCTCCCTCTCACCTCTCTCAAAAATTCCCCCTCACCTTTCTCCCACCTTTCATCCCCCTCACTCTTCCTTCTCAAAGTTGCCCCCTCTCTCATCCACCAACCTGCCTCCCTCCACTGCCCTCTCACCTCCATCTCTTCACTTCACCTCCTCAAATCCTCAACTGCCTTCTTCCTTGTCTCTTGTCCCCCTCTCCCCCAGCACCACAGAGCCTTTTCTCCTCCTCATTCAGCCCCCTCCCCTCGTTATTCTGCAATACCCCACACTCCTTCAGCAACCCTCCTTACCTGCCCCCCTCGACCCTTGTCCTACCCTCCCCCGCCCCCTCCACCTCCTGCACCCAAAGCCTCCTCCCCTTCCTCTTCATTAAAAGTGTGGACCTCAAATATCCGGGGCCTTCGCTCAAACCTTTCAGATCTTTCCATACAGGTTGCCACTGACAAACCAGACATTATCTGCCTAACAGAAACTTTCCTCTCCCAAGACGTGTCTGACTCCCAAGTATCTCTCCCTGGCTACTCCCTCTTACGGTATGACAGACCTGAGCCTCGTCCTGGTGGAGGTGTTGCTCTCTTCATCAAAGACTCTATTCCTCACTCTCCATGCACTGCTCTCATTCCCCCACACCCCCAGGAATACCTCTGGCTTCGGCTTCCCCTCCACTCCCACCTCATGTTTATATGTGTACTGTACCGTCCACCGAACAGTGATGACTCCATCTACACCTCACTATCCGAAAACATGGACCATCTTCTATCTTCTCATCCAAACTCTCTCTTCCTCTTATGTGGTGACTTCAATTGTCATCACGCCAGTTGGCTAGGTGTGGGTACCTCTCTCACCTGCCATGGCACCTCAGCAAAAGCTTTCTGCGACTCATTGGGACTGACTCAAACGGTCAACTTCCCGACCCGGATCTCAACCAAAGGTACTCCATCTCTTCTGGATCTGGTTTTGACAAATTTCCCTGACAATATCTGCTGCTCTTCCTTCGCTCCAATTGGTTCTTCTGACCACGTCCTTGTCAAAGTGGACATCTCTCTGGCTGTTATCAGAGAACCACCTCACCGCCGTCGAGTCTGGCATTTCACTCAAGCCGACTGGCAGGGTCTCCGAGCAGCCATCAAACTTACAGACTGGTCTCCTATCACTACTTTCTCAAACATCAACTCATCCTGGGAATTCTTTCAAAGAAACTTGCTCTCCCTCATGCACAGATTTATCCCCTCTCGTGTTCAGTTGTCTTACCCTTCCTCCCGCCCTTGGTTTACTGAAGCTTGTGGCGAGGCAGTTGTCCTGAAACAACTTGCCTTTGCCTCATGGAAAGCAAACCCAACTGAGGGCAATCTCAGTTCTTTCCACAAAGCTCGGAACAAGTGTGTATCTACCCTCAGGAGAGCCAGAAAACAACATCTTTCTCATCTCAAGTGTGAACTCTCAAACCTCTCTCCCTCCTCAAAATCCTGGTGGCGTTTAATCAAATCTGTTTCTGGTGTATGTTCCCCCTCCATCCCCTCCCTTACCTCAAATGGCCGCACTGCTGATTCCACACGTGATAAAGCTGAATGTCTAAACTCGGTGTTTGCAGCTAAATCTTGTGTCCCAAACCCATCACTATCTCTACCCACTTTACCCAGTCGCACCCAACTGTCCCTGGACTCTGTATCCTTTTCTCCTGACAAGGTGGAGAGCTTGCTTTCAAACCTCGAGTCAGATTCTGCAACCAGTCCAGACGGCATCAGCCCACGTGTCCTCAAAGCCTGCTCTTCTGCTCTTGCTCACCCTCTCTCTGTTCTATTCACCCTCTCATTTGCCCAAGGTCATCTGCCATCTGCTTGGAAATCTGCTAACATCACTGCCCTGCATAAAAAGGTGCAAAAACAGATCCCTATAACTACAGACCAATCAGCCTTCTCCCAATCATCAGCAAGGTGATGGAATCCATCATCGCTTCAGATATGAAATCCTTCCTCTTCTCCAATGGCTTGATTTCCAATCATCAATTTGGTTTCAGACCAGGTCACTCTACCCTGGATATGCTGCTTCTGCTCTCCCATCAATGGATGGAGGTCCTCAATGCCAGACAGGAAATCCGAGCCGTATCCCTGGACATGTCACGTGCTTTTGACACAGTCTGGCACCCTGCCCTACTCACCAAACTCTCTTCCCATGGTATTCAAGGCCATCTCCACTCATGGCTCGCAGATTTCCTCTCCTGTCGCAGTCAACGTGTGGCCCTAAATGGAGTTCTTTCATCCCCTCTTCCTGTGCAGGCTGGAGTTCCTCAAGGTAGCGTTCTGGGCCCTGTTCTTTTTCTGGTTTTTATCAATGATCTCTCGGACTCTCTGGAAAATCCTCTATTTCTCTTTGCCGACGACTCCACCCTCTGCCGTACCATCTGTCATCCCTCAGACCGGCAAGCAGCAGCTTCTTCGCTCACTGCAGATCTGGATAAAATCACAAACTGGTCCAACACGTGGAACATGTCTTTCAATCCAGACAAATCTCACACTCTCTCTATGTCTCTTCGAAAGGACCGTTTACAAAACCCCCCCATCCACTTTCTCAACAATCCTCTGGAAGAAGTCTTTTCTTTCAAGCTTCTGGGTCTCACTATCTGCCATGACCTTTCCTGGGAAAGTCACATTTCCAACCTCGCCTCAAAAGCCAGTCGCCGACTGGGAATCCTCCGTCGTGCTAAGTCCTTCCTCGGCCCTCTTGAGCTCCTGACCACTTACAAAGCTTTTGTCCGTAGCCTGATGGAGTACTGCTCTCCCCTCTGGGCTGGTGCTCCTGCCTCCCACCTTTCTCGGCTTAACGCTGTCGAAACCAGGGCATTTAAGATCATCGGCATCTCCCGCAATGAAGCTGAGTCTTTGGGCCTCTCACTCAATCACCGCAGGTTGGTCGGTGGTCTTTCTGTCTTCTACCGACTCCTCTCCAGCTTTGCCCCCCTGCTCTCTCTGCGATTTGTCCCCACTACATTTCCACAGGGCGCTCAAGGTCCGCCAACAACCCCCTTCTGGTAAAACTACCAAAATCACGAATCACTGCTCATCTTCACTCTTTCATTCCTCTTTTTTCCCGCCTTTGGAATAAACTTCCTCACTCTATTCTTTCCCATTCTTCCCTCCAGGCTTTCAAAACAGCTGTTCACCACCACCTCTTATCTTCCCCCATCCAAATCCTCGATCTTTTCTACCCCCGATAATCCACCCAAGCCCACTTCCTTCATTTCTCCTGCTTTCCTTCCTGAAAGTCCCTGAAATGTCCATCTTCTCTTCGCCATGTTCCCCGTCCCATCCCCATCCCTCTCCCTTCCACAGTTCACCTAATGTGTCTGTTCCCCACTGTTTTGTCCCTTCCACTCCCGCCCCTCTTGTCTCATGCCTCCTTGCTGTGAGTTGTGTGTTTGCTCTCATACGAGCCTCGACCAAGGTATACAAAAAAAAAAAAAAAAAAAAAAAAAACAATCAACTGAAATTAAGTTGTTCTTCGATCATAAACTGGCTTTTGTAGATGGACTTCAAAGTGAAACATGAAAAAACATGTCCAAATGAAGTAAAGAAAAGATAACAAGCACAGCATTATAAATTATGATTGAAGAGTTAATCATGGAATTTTCATGATATGGTTATGTTTCAGATAAATTTACTCAAAGTTAAACCCTGAGTATCTTGTCACAACAACAAATCAGTTTGTTTGTCATGTTCAAGGATTCCTCAAATGGGTGGTGCTGCGTACTGTTGCGGTTCTGGTGGTTACGTTAATCCCCCGACCCAATTTGTGGTGATGGGTGGTTAACACCTCTTGCCAGATAGCCGAGCAGTTTTTTTCTTATGAGGAGGCGGACACGTTGATCCTTGGAGATTATAACACACATGGGAGAGGTGGGAAGCAGCACAACACGTCACTGGCGGAACGACGGAGGCACAGATGGATGAACAGGGGGCGTTATACTCGAACCCCACGACAAATACACAGACAGATCAACAAAAAAAGACGTGGGATTTAATGAAAATCGACAAATATTTACAAGGGACAACATAATGAGGTAAACTAAGCCAAAAATTGAGGCGCCTCTACAAGCAGACTTAAATACAGACAAGGGGGAAATAAAACAAAAGCAAATCCTCCCTTTATTCTGGCACTTAGCTTGGTCCAGAGATGGTCTTTATGGAACATGGAATTCAGCTGCTTCATCCTGCACGTGTTGACATTCCCCAAAATGGTGCCAAGCTGCTCTCTCGCAGCAGGAAAAGCATACATCAGGCAATTCGCGAACGGGATTCAACACCAGGGCTCAGAGACCACTGTGCAACATCTTCATCTCTCATGCTTGCTGATATGCGGCACTCTACAGAATGGCGCCGTCTCTCCGGTGTTATACATGAAGCTTCAAGGTCTGTCTGATTATGATCCAACCAAAAGCCAATGACCAGCGCCCTGCTCCATCTGGCGAGCCATCCCGCCTCAACACGAACATGAGAATCATGCTATCTTCTTCATGTGTCAAAGGAAAGCCAACCATAATGCCCTGTTCTTACAGGCCATCTCCGAGCTACGTTCCTTCTCACCCGTGTACATCCCTCACTCTACACTGAACAAACACAGCCACTATCCTCTTAACTCCTCTCCTACAAGTCACACCGAACAACCGTTCCACCTCTGGGGCATGGCTTGCTCACACAAAACCCGGGAAGGCGGGGTTTCTACCTGCTTGACATGCCTTGCTTGCTGTTAGCGTCATGTTTGTTACAAAAACGCACTTCTTCCTGGTTGGCTTGTAAATGCAAAAACATAGGAATAGGTCACAGGGGGCAATGACATACTGGGGGAACTTATCCTTAATCCCTTTCTAATTAACACACCCTGAAGTACTTAAAGAACCTTTTTCGAGTATGAGCTTTCTTCTTCAGCAACTTCTTTTGTCAAAAGTATAAGTTTTGCATATTCTCCTTGGAATCTTTAATACCACTCCGCTGAAACGTCTCAGCAGGCTGCAATCTGCTATTTGGAGTCGTCTTCACTCACTAACACTTTGATATATACAAGGGCATGTTGAAAACTAATGCCACCTATTTTCTTTCTCCAAAACAGGATAAGGATATTTGAATGAAACGGCGCAGTCCCACCACTGGGTGTGAAGTTTCGTGATTCTGACACAAGATATCTCAATGCTACATGAGTCAAGATGACAAAGAGCAGCGCAACTTTGTTAGTACTATGAAGAGTGAACCGCCAGAGATGAGAGTTGGGTGCACAATTATGATTATGAGTAAGAGACAGTCAATGGAGTATCACCACAAAGGATCACCAGCCCCCAACTTGGCTCCATCAGATTTTTCTCTCTTCCCCAAACTTAAGGAACACCTTCTTGGCTCGTTCAAAACTTGGTCTATTAATTAACTTTGAAGCCTGTTTCCAAGATGTCGTAAGTGTTATGTTTTGTCGATTGCTAACATTTTCCATCGTATTTCCAAATACAGCATTATTCATTGATTTATAAAAGTCCTTCTCAAAATCTGTTTTTGCTTCTGTTCTCCTTTTTGTATTAAAATCAATATATTTTTTAACCAATGACTGTTTAAATTTCAAAATTCGATGAATTTTTCTCACTCTCAACTCAGCAGATAGATATTGCCTCAAGTTCCTTTGATGTAAAACATAACGTTCTTTATCATTTAATGTTGGAAGTAGTTTTTCTGGAGATTTACCTTTTATATGAAATGACTGTTGGTAATCACTTAACCATTCTTTTCTTGTACTTTCTTTATCAGGAGCATAAGGTAGGTCTTTTATGTTTGGTATGAAGTTCTTCTGGATATTTTAAATCAACCTCAAAATAATGTGACGTCCACGGGACTTGAACAGTCCCGCTAATGTAGAATGAGCCGAAACGATGGAGGCGGTTTATTTCTATAACCCAAAGATGGCGGTTCTAATCGCTCTACCGCAAACGGGACGAGGAAGGTGGCATGAGTCGCTTTTCACTGAGTTAATGATGTTTATTTCTCTAACCAGAAATAACAAGACTCGGCAAGAGGAGGGATCTGGGGCGATTCGACGGGATGGTGGTGTGGGTTCGGGCGTGGGGAAAACACAAACAATTCCAATGGATATACCAATCTCAAACCCTCTAAGGCACCAGGTACACACACACACACACACACACACACACACACACACACACACACACACACACACACACACACACACACACTAACGTAGCTGGTCCTGGTGGCCAGGCTGGCCCGTGGTGGTGACGCAACAGTCCCTGGATTGGCGTTGGACGAGCTGCCGTTGCGCTCGTCTGGTGCAGGAGACACCGTGGTGCTGGCGTTGCGCTCGTCTGGTGCAAGAGACACCGTGGTGCTGTCGACCTCCTGGTGTCGGCGCAAGTCCGCTCACAGCCGCCAGGGAGCCAGTTCTGGCGCCAAGTTGCGAGCAGGAGAGGGAGGCAGGTCCGCCCGCCGTTCGACCCCGTACTCCGAGCCAGCAGAACCTCAGAGCCAACCAAGGTGAGGCACGAGGCACAGCAAGGCCACGAGACACGATGAAACCAGGATCGAATCAGCGCAACAACACAGCACGCTCCCAGCACAACAGCCTCCACCAGAACGGTTTTTCTGTACCGATCTTCTTCCTCTCCCCTTTTCCCCGAACAGAGCCTTTTTATCCTCGAGTCCTCGTCACTTCCAATCGAGCCGTTTTATTGGCCCTCCGCCGTCGCCTTCCGCCAATCGTGATCACGGGGCGGAGCGATCCGCAGCACTGTCCTGTGACGTCACGGCAAGCCTCCAGGGAATACTAAAAGGGGTTTACGCAGACACACTTACCCTATCCCATATCCCTATCTAATTACGTGACAATTATCATTTCCCCCTTGAATAAATGGACATTTACTAGACAACTTATCACCATTGAATTGCTACTTATTAAATCAAGATCCTGGTACACTCGAACAGCATGGCATACCTAATTAACATCCTAATTACCCTTTGAATGCATACCCCCCTCAAACGTAACAATAATATCCAACTTCAGCTTCATCCAATTATTTTTGAGAGGAGATAACATTGTCAAGTAAAACTTTTTCATAACGTTTTTCTTTAACCCATTTAAGTTTTCCATAAGGTAAAGATTGAGACATAGCCCACCCATACAAATTGTTAGCATCATAATACATCAGGTAAGAATTGTCTTTCGTCCTATTATAATCAGGAAGATATTTGTTATTTGCTTTAGCATATTTCTTAGAACATACTTGAGATATTCCTCCTCTTTTAGCCTTCTCTATCATTAAAAGCATATCTATATCACCGATTAATTCCAAATTTTGTTTTGCCATTTTTAACATGGAACTCCAAGACAAGCCCGGGGCTGTGTAGTGGTGAACGGGGTCTAATGCATAAGAATTTTTTTTATTATGACAGACTGTTCTAAAAGTTTCAAACACATCAGCCAATAACAATACATAAGTTTTAAGATACAAACTCCAATCTCCAAATTTAAGAATCTCCAAGATTCTTAATATTAAACTTCTCCAAAACCTTTTTACCTTGTGTATAATCTCTATCGGAAATATGAGTTTTATTTAAGTTTCCATCGAAACTTTCCCTTGAAGGAAATTGTGTTTCTTTAAACTTCTCAAATTAATCCGTATAGTAATATGGATATATTCCCTTTTGTGATAAGAGACCAATCTCTTCTTGATTTGAGCAATGTGATTTAAGATGCGGAAAGTTTTTAATATTTGTTAGAGAATGAACTTGACATAAACTTGTATGTGTCAAAAAAAATCTGATATGGGTTATGGGGGATGTATGAATTGTTTTTGTGAATGAGATGTATTTTTGATCTGTGTTAGGAATGGCAGAAATATCTCCAGATGTCTTTGAAAGTTCATTTATAAATAGATGTGTGTCATAGTGAGCATTGTTGTGAAGAAAGAAAGGAATAAAGTTTGGAGGCTTGTAATTACGATTACAACGGGAATGAGCTGGACATCTATATTTATCAGTAAGATGACAGTGATCCCTCACCTTGACCTCTCCCTCAACTTTCTCCTCACAAATATGACAGATACTGTTCTTTCTAAATTCCTTTTTCTCTCCCTTTATTAATGACATTGGTTTATACGTTTTAACCATTATTTCTCTGAGTCTTCTGCAGTCTTTTTCCAATCGTCTTTCCAACTCCTCTGAGGCATCTTCTCCTCTATAAAGTTCTAACTTGTACTCATCACCAACAGATGATTTGATATAATAACAGAAACCACAAGGAGTATGTTTTTGATATTTATTTGTGTATTATTTATTTGGATTTGGAGAAACAGTATCTATCTTTTCAAGGATACTTTCAAAATCAACATATATCACAAACGGATGTTTTCTAGATTTGTTAAAATCTTTGAATTGACCCTGCTTTTGGTAAATTGATTACGGTTCATTTATGATTACTACAATATTTCGAATGTTGATTTAATTGTTCTTTTGTGTGAAAGGAGTTGAGACATCTCTTCCAAGGATAAATTTTACATTTTCTCATACATAGTTGTGATTTGGTGAATCTTGAGAAATTTTTAATGAAAGCATCATGTGATCTTTCCTTTGAAGTAAAGTGGAGAAGGTCAATGTGTGTTTCATCATTTTTGTAGTTGTTTGAATTTTTTAATATCTGAACTTTGTTTGTATCTGTTAATCCATGTACATTAACAGATGGATTATTAATTTTCTCAAATTTAGGAATTCCTCTCAATGACATTGGAAACTTTAAATCTTTAATATGAAATGTATTCTCGTATTTCTTATAATGTTCAACCCTTTCAGGATTCCAATGTGGAGGATGAAAGTGAGCAAGAACAGACCATAGAAAACATTTATTATCTTTGTTTTGAATATTAACAACCGCTTTCTTAAGTTTTATCTTTTGGTAAATCAATATAAGAAGAAGCTTGAAGAGGATCTGATTTTAAGATGTGTATCTCTAAAAATATTATTTTTGTAATTGTAAATCAACTACCTACTAGAGTATTATCAACATCTTGTTCTTTTCTCTGGAGTTCACCGTAAATATCACGTCTTACAAAATCTAGAAATGATGAGATAAAGTGAGGGTTTTTCCTCATATAAGAAGTAGTCTCATCATCTTGTCTTACCATATTCAATTTTACTCCCATATAAAACTTAAAAGTTTTCATTTCACTTTATGTTTTTAATTATAGTTTCAATACTTTGTTTAACCATATCAACAGCTTCCATGATTGAAGATGGTCCAGGGTCTTGAAAGTGAAACAATCTTATTTTTATATGCTCTTTAAATGCCCCCATCAGTGTTTTCAATGGAGATTTAGCTTCCCTTTCTTCATTGTTCTTGTGTTTGCGTGATTGAAGGTGTTTATTATAAAAAAAATTAAACAATATCATTATCACATCTATCACAATGTTTTCTTTCTTGGTCAAGTGGAGATATTTGTCTGAAAAGATTGAATGTGTGTTTGTTGGTTTGAAGGTTTTTTTATTAACATTTATATTCATGATGACAAACATCGCAGTACATTGTATTCACCATATTTATTTGCTTTGCTTAAAAACTTTGTATTCACCATAAAACTTTGCTTAAAATAAAATTTTCTTGACGAAAATTTAGTTTAATTTATAGGTGAATCTATGCTTAAAACCATTTTATTCTCCAACTTTTTTCACTTAATAAATACATTGCATCAAGACACAATCTCTTCATTTGTAAAAGATACTGAGAAATATGTCAAGGATGTAAAATTGAACAAAGATAAATATAACAACTATTGGATAAAACAATTATGGTGAATAATATGAGTTCTTCAATTTACTTCAGTGGAAGGGCTTTTAGTACATCTGGAAGAACATCAATTAAAGTATCTCTAACAAAAGTTTATCTTCTCCTTCTGGTAATATATTCAAAACTAGAAAAAGCAATGAAACAAGAAAAAGTATCAAAAAAGAAAAACCTTATGGATGAAGCTTAAGAAAGAAAAGACAAGACCATCTGTGATATGCAAGGAGAAATTTGTATTTTTTTTTTCGATAACCCTAAAGATGAAAATCCTGATGAAATAAAGGATGTTAATATATCAGGTGAAATGACATTTCGTTCAATAGTAGTTCAGGATCATTTTTAAATTACCTTTATTATAAAAAATGTAGTACTTGAATCTGTTAATGAAAAAAAGTAAATAGATATCGATGGTAATGTTTATTCTACGAATTAAATACGAGTCATTATTCAACTGAAGATTTTGAACAGTATGAGAGTGATGACAGTATTGATACCGAGAGTTTGTGTTGAAATGATAGTTATGAAAGTAGTGTTATAGATGATTGTAAATGTACCGAAGATGAATTTTAGTTGAAGTAATGTTTTACTTTATAAATATGAATAGTTTACTAGATTTTGAGCCTTTTGAATTCCCTGATTCTCCATATGACAAATTTGAGAATTGTTCTGCATGTGATAGAGTGGGATTAAACACAGAGTGAAAAGCCTATAAACAATGGAAATTCTGTGATTATCTTCTAATTAATGAGAATAAAAATATAAAAAGGAATATAATTCTTTTCGATTTACACCAAAAATGAATTACTTTTATTTACAAGATTGATTAGAGAAATGAATGTAAAGTATGAGGGTGATAACACACCTTTCCTGACAATGGAAGAAACTGAACGTATTAGAGAAATGTTCAATGGATTGTTGTTTTATATTATTCACGATTGCCATTTTCAGGGAAATATCAACACAAGATATTGTATAAATAAAATAATGGATTATCTTAAAATTAAACCCGAACTGAGGATAAAATATAGAGTTTCTAAAAAAGCCAATAATAAATTAAATAACCTGTTTTCCAAATATATAAATGAATGATTTTTTAATCATTTGGGAAAAATAAGATAAAATTTAACAACCAATAAAATCTTCCAAATTCATAAAGATGTCTCATAGTTGGTTCAAGCGGATGTGGAAAAACCTGCTAACTTTTAAAGATGCTCTTACTCCCAACTTTTTAGATTATGATAATTTAATAATTTTCACAAAGTCGAGTTTTAAACCTGAGTTTCAATGACTCTCACAAGGTTTTTATGCTGGTCTTCAAAAAGAAGATATAATAGGTTTATTTAAACTTCAAAACAAATGAAAGATATAAGACATTGAAGATATAACATTGAAGATATAACTTCAGAAGATATTTGAAGATATTCCTTGAAGAAGATATAACTTCAAACAACATTGAAGATATAATACAACTATTTTGTGATACACAGATATATAAAAAGAAATCAAAAACCGTTAACTTGTATTCTTAGTGATTATACTGATGATATACCTTCTCCCCAACAATTAATTCAAACCTTGGGGAAAAAAAACAGCTTTCAAACCCTTGGGAAATAGCTGTTTCCCTTGGGAAAATTCAAACCTTTGGATTAATTAATAATTTGAACAATTAATTTAAACCTTGGGAAAAAACAGCTTGTCATTGGTTGACAGATAAATGGCCGTAACTTGGGAACCGTTTATCCGATGAATATCAAACCTTGAAAAGGAACATCCACGGGTCCCCAGCAATATTCCTGGCAAGTTTCAATCGTGCAAAAGAAATAATAAATAAATTAATATTAATTGTGACGTCACTCGTGACACCATAGCACCGCGTCTTGTCATTGGTTGACAGATGAATGGCCGTAACTTGGGAACTGCTCATCCGATTAATATAAAACCTTGAAAAGGCACATCCGCGGGTCCCCAGCAATATCCCGGCAAGTTTCAATCAGAGCGGACCGTCAATCGTGCAAAATAAATAAATAAATAAATAAACATTAATTGTGACGTCATTCGTGATGTCATATCACCATGTCTTGTCATTGGTCGACAGATAAATGGCCGTAACTTGGGAACCGCTCATCCGATTAATATCAAATCTCGAAAAGGCACGTCCGTGGGTCCCCAGCAATATTCCTGGCAAGTTTCAACCAGATCGGACCGTCAATTGTGCAAAAAAATAAATAAATAAATAAACATTGATTGTGACGTCATTCGTGATGTCATAGCACCGTGTCTTATCATTGGTCGACAGATAAATGGCTGTAACTTGTGAACCGCTCGTCCGATTAATATCAAACCATGAAAAGGCCATCTGCGGGTCCCCGGCAATATTCCTGGCAAGTTTCAACCAGATCGGACCGGCGGTCATCGAGAAACGGCGGTCGCAGACAAAGACAAACAGATGGCCAGACAGACAGACAGACAGAGAGACACACACACACACATTGCTGGAATTATAGATAGATGAGAAGCACAATCCTTAGTTTTAATTTCACAACAAGCGACCACACATCTTCATTCCCATACCCTCTACAACTTGGCACAACAAAAGATTATGAGGCGCCTTTATTGTCCATAGAAACTTATAATACCTTATTTAATATCACTGAGAAAAATGACAAGTTCAGTTATAATCTGGCAAGTGGATACAAAACGATTACAGTTTCACCCGGAGCATATGAGATTTCTCAAATATCTTCCGAAATTGCTCGGCTTATGAAAGAACAGGGTGATGAACCAAAAAATATTGTTATAGATATTCAAAATCATACTTAAAAATCAACAATTAAACTTAAAAATAACTACAAGGTTGATTTCACATTTGATAATCACTTTTAAAGAGTTATTGGGTTTCTCCTCAAAAAAGATTGAAATGAATGGGACGTTATACAGTGATAATGTCATTCAAATATCCTCAGGAATAAATTCGGTATTAATTCACTGTGATTTGATTGATGGCGCTTCTAATGATGGAATAAGAACAAATACAATATTTTCATTCAGCGCATACTCAACCCCAATTGGTTATAAATTCAAGATGGAACCCAAAAATCTGGTTTATCTACCTGTGTCAGGAAGAACCATATACAAAGTAAATTTTAGGAAAACCAAACAAGATAATCGCATGATTTCTTTTATTGGAGAAATTATATCCATCAGAATTTACCTACGTGAAGTTTTCCAATCAATAAATACGATGCTTATTGTGAGGAAACATGAGGTCAGGTATGGGAGCATGTGCCAGAACAGCGCGTCGCTGCGTCCACTTTCCGCCGGTACTCCAGGGGCCTCCGTCTGGCCATCCCCCAGGCAGATGCCAGGCCCATCCCCATCTCCTTGAGATGATGGTCAACCTGCTGCAACCATGAGGCACGTGGTCGGCCCACTGGCCTCCTCCACTCATGAGACTCCCTCGCTGAGAGAATCTGGTGAGCAGGATCAGAGTCAGGAAAACGAGCCACATGTCCATACAGCCGCAGCTGACGCTCACGGACTATGCAGGTAACAAATCTCATCCGAGTCTCTCTCAGCAACCGCTCGTTGGACACAAAATCCGACCAGCGATAGCCAAGGATTCTTCGAAAGAGACCTGGTACCAAAGGAATTAAGTCTCCGTCTCAGATCCTTGGTCAAAGTCCAAGTCTCGCACCCATAGAGCAAGACTGGAAGTACCAAGGACCTGAAGACTCGGACTTTCGTCCTCCCGCACAGGTACCGGCAGCGCCACACCCCATGATCCAGTGAATCCATGACTCCCCAGGCCCGACCCAGACGTCTTCATTGACCTCCGGCTCACAACCTGCGGAGACATGAATATCACTGCCAAGGTAAGTGAATCTATCCACGACCTCAACATCCTCACCACAAACAGACACAGACAGGACAGCAGCATCCAAGATGTCACCGAAAGCCTGGATCTTTGTTTTGACCCAAGAAATCCGTAATCCCAACGGCTCCGACTCCTCATTCAGCACCTCGAGGGCCCCCAAGAGGATGTCTAAAGTCTCCGCAAAGATGACTGCATCATCTGCAAAATCAAGGTCCGAGATCTTGACATTGCCAAACGATGCACCGCAACTTGATCTCTCCGACATCCTCCCAAAAATCCAGTCCATACAAGTGCTGAAAAGTGTGGGGGCAAGTACACATCCCTGACGAACTCCAGTAACAACTGGAAATAAGTCAGAGGTGGTACCACCACACTTCACAGCACTCTCAGTACCAGAGTAGAGTTCAGACATCAGATCGATCAGTTTCGGTGGCACCCCACGAAGACCAAGAATCCTCCAGAGGACATCCCGATTCACTGAATCGAACGCTTTACAGAGATCAACATAGGCTGCAAGCAGCCCTGCCGAAACTCTCGTCTGCGTTCAGTGAGGACACGAAGAGCAAGGATACGGTCAATCGTTGACCTCTTTGGTGTAAAGCCTGACTGCTCTGGACGCTGGTGCTCAAGCAGATGGTGGCGAACCCTATCAAGAATTATCCGAGCAAAGACCTTGCCCGGCACTGAGAGCAGCGTCACCCCTCGGTAGTTGTTGCAGTCTTGGCGATCACCCCTCCCTTTCCAGAGAGGGACAACAAGGCCCCTCTTCCAGTCAGTTGGGATGATGCCTGTGTTCCAGGCAGAGCACAAACTGCATGCAACGACACGAGTGCAGCATTTCCACCAGCCTTGAGAAGTTCAGCATGGATGCCACAGATCCCTGGAGCTTTGCCCCGTTTCAACTGGTTCACCGCAGCCCGTGTTTCCACAAGCGATGGTGGACCACAGTTGATTCGAGGGTCAGCAACAGGGATTGTAACACCCTTGACGTCCAACTCGACAGCTGGGGGATCAGCCTGGTACAACCGCTCAAAGTAACCCGGCCAGCGGGCCTTCACTTCAGACTCCTCTGTCAAGAGCCTACGACTCTCTGCTCGAACTGCAGTGCTCCGAGGGATGGGCTTGGATGAGCATGCGCGAATTCCCCTGTAAGCGGACGAGAATCACCTGTCCACAGGTGATGCTCTACCCCTCACAGATTCCTCGCACATAGGCCTCCTTGTCCACCCTCAGTGCACGTACAGTTTTACGCCTCAGCTCCCTGAACAGCTCAGCTCTGCCATTCAGCCTGGCCCTGCGACTCTGGTCAATGGTATCCAGTGTCCCTTGAGAGACAAAATTCTTCTTCGCCCTGCGGTGAACTCCAAGGCATCCACCGGCAACATCAAGGACGGTGGTCTTGAAGGTGCTCCACAACTCTTCAGGACCCCCTAAAGCACCCAGACCCCCCCAAGTGTCCACTCAGCCTGTTCGCAAACTCCTCAGCTACTCTCTCATCCCTGAGCTTGGCAACATCCAGCCTAGGCTGGGATGGTACCATTCTCCAGGATTTAAGGTGCAGCTTTAGAGTTGCTACAACAAGCCTGTGGTCAGTATTGAGGAACTGAGCACTCCGGTAGACCCTGCAGTTCTGGATCATCCTCCAACGACCGTCAATGAGGACATGGTCAATCTCCTTTGCCACACCGCCAGCGTTGGAATACCAAGTCCAGCGATGAGCTTGCGGGCGCTAAAACCATGAACCAGCCACCCTAAGTCCATGACTTCTTGCAAAGTCAAGGAACTTAGTGCTATTCTGGTTCATAGTTCCTGACCCATGGGGACCAACACACACCTCATAACCATCCCTATCAGTTCCAGTCGATGCATTGAAATCCCCCAAGACTAGAAGTGTATCTCGTCTGGGACACTGATCAACCACAGACTCGAGTGTGGCGTAGAATGCATCCTTCACGGTAAGATCACTCGCCTCAGTCGGAGCATAAATAGAGACCAGGGAAATGACACCTAAGGAGTGACGAATCCTTAATCTCATAATACGCTCGTTGACCGGTGTTACCTCAATTATCATTGGGGTCAGCTTATTGGCCACAGCTACAGCAACTCCTTGGGTATGGTAACCATCAGAGCGACCAGACCAATAGTAGGTGTAACCACCCACCATTATCTCGCCGCAATCCGGTCTCCGAACCTCAGAGAGAGCTGCAATCCCGATGTCCAAACGCTTGAGCTCAGATGATAACAGAGACAGGTGATCATCCTCTCTTAGGGATAGGACATTCCAGGCACCCACCCGAAGGGACCGCCTCAGGTTAACCCAAGGAGACCGCCGTCTGGTGGACGACACCTCAGCACCACTCCGACACACTCTCCCGCAATCTGACCCAGGGATGTTACCCCGTGGTTTCCCTCCTATCAAAGATTGGGGGTCCCGAAGGCTTTGCCCCAATCCCATCATCCGGTGAGCTGCCCTGCGAAGGGAAGCTGCACAGGAGGTACTCCCACGGAGTGGGTTTTCAGATTTTTTTGCGTTTTTGCGTTTTGCGGAATGAAGCGTTTTACGGTGGCTGGAGTGCAAATCCTGCCACCAACCTCCTAATAAGAAGTAACCCAACTGCAGGAGGACGTCCGCAGACACAGTTGGGCACTAGACATGAGTTGGGAAAATATAAAATAATTACAGGGGATGGGATGTTCCTTTCCCCATACTACAAGGGTGAAGGTATGTATCTTGGAAGAGGACACCATAAACCTAAGAGACAATGGGGTATAGGACATCAATTTAGAAAAAAAAGGACATGGGTATAGGTTCAACTATTCTTCAACATAAAGACATAATTGGTTCAACTGCTTCTGCGCTGGGAAATGTAGCCGGTGCTATAAAGAGTATAAAAGATGCCCAAAAGGAAACTCATAAATTACAAGCAATAAAAGAAATTAAGAAAGGCAAAACGCAATTGTCTCCCCAAGAATGACAGAAAATAATTCAAATACATGGGTCAGGGTTTCAAAAGTTTGAACATCTTTTTTACTCAATAAATACAAGTATGGAAGCAATTGATAGTATCTATGATTTGGATGATACCATTGTCATCTCAAACTCCACTAAAAAAGAAGATTACTTCAAGGAAAATGCAATAACTGGAACAGACTGGAATGCAAATGGAACAACAAGTTTTGAAATAAATAATCAACAAACTTATTTGAATCTATCCGAAAGTATATTCTTGTGTAAATTTACATTCACTAAGGCTGCGAATAACACAATCGCTACACTCGTAAATTATTTCTTCTGGAAAATGTTTGATAGTGTTCGTTTGTACATTGGACACAAGAAGTTAAAGCAGTTGATTATGTCTCTGCTGCATCTGAAATTTACACTATATTCATTTAGTGATAGAATGGGGAAGGGGGCTGTCGAAGGTTTTATTACTGATATGTCAACGGGAGCAAACACAGACCCATTTTTTTATAGTCAAAGGAAAAGAATGTACAATGATGATGCAAAAGCAGACAATAGTTTTACTGTGGCAGTTCCTCTTAAAGGTATATTTGGATTTTGTGATCATGATAAAGTTCTCTTTGGTCTTATAATTAGATTTCAACTACAAAGGAATAATAATGAAAATAGATTGCTTTTTGGTGTTGGTAATGCTTTTGATGATCAGAATAAATTTGTAATTGATGAAATTAGTTCGTATATTCGTGAATATACTCCTAATCTTAAAACAGAAGAGATGTTGAATAGAAGTCTTAACTCAAAGAAGCCACTCAATGTATCATACCTTAAAAGAAGATGTCAACACGTTAAACTGAACCAAACCACTTCCACATGGAATTTTGGTGTTCTGGAAGGAAAGCCACGATATCTGTGGATCATTTTTTTTTAATCAGATGGTGATAATACTACTGATAAGAATAATGCATTGAGTGATAATGCTCAGGTGAAACAACTTCATGTTTCTCTCGATGGAACATTTTATCCACGAGATAGATTGGAGATTAATTGGGAAAAAAATGATTATGCTGAAGCATACAAGTCTTACCAAAAGGTGTATGAAAGCAATGGGAATAAAGAACCTATTTTGGATATGGCAGCATTTAAAAGTTTGTATGCAATATATTCGATTGACCTGAGTGTTCAAAAGGAAACTATAAAGTCTAATCGAGTGGATACTTCCCCATACATTGAAAGAGGAGAGAGTGAAGAAGTTGAAACATATTTTTTGCTTTTGGAAGAAATAGAATTACAGATTAATACAGATAATGATGTTATGATTAGTCTCACATAATTTTTTTTTTTGTTAAATAAATGAGTGGTAAAGTAGCAACTGGGGGTATATGTTAATCAAATCAATCTTCATAAACTATCATCTTGTATTCAAAATCAAAAGCCTTGTACGATTAACGTTAATACAATTCAGAGAAAAGGAGCCTTAAAAATTGATATTTTGCTCACAAGAGAACAGGTGAAAATCTTGAACGATACTGGCTCACTTAAAATTAAAATGTCAAAACCAATGTTGAAGAAATATTCAATAAGAGAGTTGAGTGGAGGATTTCTCCCATTTCTAATTCCTTTATTTGCTGGTTTAAGTGCGACTAGCATTGACGGGTGGTATTTCAGCAGCGGTGAAAACTGCCAACGAAAGGAAGGCTCGACTCCAGGCTCAAAAATAATTGGAAAGACATAACAAAGAGTTGGAGAAACAAATTAGTGGAAGTGCTGTAATTGTAGATTTTGCTGAAAAACTTGAAAGTCTGCCTGATAAAGCGAGATTGTTAGTTGGAGATATGCTTTCTTCTATTGCACAAGCAGGTGTAAAATTAACTAAAAGGGGTAATGGATTATATCTTTCTAATAAATAAATGAGCATTGATGAGTGGTTTAAAGAATTTGGAAAGAATACACCATCAAATTTAGAACTTGTCAAATATTGTAAGAAATTAAAAATTCATAATGTGGTTATTTGTATGAGAGATGAATTAATAAATGTGTCTAAACATACAAATAATATTATTATGAAGTTAGAAGATAATAATGGGGATGGTTCTCATTGGGTTTGTATTTTTAATAGTCAAGACAAATATTATTTTGATAGTTTTGGTCTTCCACCACCTGTTGAAGTAATAAAATTCTTACAGAATGGTGTTTATCAAACATTTCAAGTCCAATAATTAAATTCCAAGTGTTGTGGTCAACCATGATTATGTGTGTCAATTATGTCTTATTTCAACTCAACAAAAACAATTTTTTTGATGACATTATTTTTAATCTAATATAAATGACTTATGTTGGTAAAAATGGTTCTATCTTTGGTGTATCCCAAGAACTGAATATTGATTTATTATTTATTACACAAAGGCACAGGCTGAATGACAGAAATATAGTATAACAAAAAATATTGATATGAAAAATGCTTATAAATTAATTAATTATCCAAGCCCGACTGACGCGAATGACTTGGTGAGATCAAGTGATTTATCACAATATATGTCCTTAAATAAAACGGCTGTGTATTACAAAGATACATAAGTGTTGATTTTTATCTCCAGATCATACAGAATTCACAGTTCCATTTCATATAAAATTTTGTAAAGAAGGGCGTATTGTTTGTATGAGAATAGAACAATGGGGGTATGATATGAATGACTTAAGGTATAAATGGTCATTTAAAATTGACCGAGAAGACCTGGAACAATTAAATCAGTCTTGTAAGGAAGAATATTATCCACTTGGTGATGAGAATTAGTTTTGTGGAAGCACGATTGGTAAACAACAAATAAGAGAATTTAATAAGGGTAAATTTAATCATGGTTATGCCATAGTTTATATCATGAAAACAGAAAAAACAGGATTATATATAATAAGTAAGGAAATACAAAATGATTCAACTCTGGGAAGGTGGGGGGGTGTTTCATGTCATTATATTAATCTGTCATATATTTCTAATGCATAAATGACAGCAGGAAGGCTTCAAGAAAATTATCATTTCTGTCCAAGCATACCTTCAAGAAAAGGGTATTCGGTATTTTAATAAATATATTCTACAACATAAGAATGAGGTATTTTCAATAAAAGATTGGCTTTATACTGATTTTAATAAACCAACAACTTTGGATTTAATGAAACTGTTAAATAATGAAAAAAATTATAAAGTTAAGAAAATGCAAGGCTCTTTTTGAAATTCAGAAGAAATTTTATTGGTTTCCTGTTGTAAAAAGATTATTTTGGATACAGGAATAACAAGAAATCCTGATGAATATATATATATATATATATATATATATATATATATATATATATATATATATATATACACATATATACACATATATATATATATATATATATATATATATATATATATATATATATATATATATATATATATATATATATATATATATGATATTTTATGGGGTGTAAGTGATTCAAGGATAGTAAGGGACGAGGAAGGAGTTGAAGAAACTGAGACAAAGGAGGAGAGGGAAAAGAGAGAGAAGGAGGAAAAGGAGAAGAGAGAAAAGGAGGGAAAGGAGAAGAGAGAAGGAGGAGAGGTAGAAGAGAGAGAAGGAGGATCGGGAGAGGGAGGAAAGAGAGAAGAGAGAGAAGGAGGAAAGAGAGAAGAGAGAGAAGGAGGAAAGAGAGGAGAGAGAAGTAGAAGGAGAAGAGAGAGAAGGAGGAAAAGGAGAAGAGAGAGAAGGAGGAGAGGAAGAAGAGAGAGAAGGAGGATCGGGAGAGGGAGGAAAGAGAGAGAGAGAGAGAATAAATAAATATAAAAATGTGGAAACCAGTGAGATAAGAAAAATATTGGGGGTATTGCAGAAAATAAATAAATCTCAACGCACTGAGGAGGAAAACAAAGAATTGACAAGTCTATTAGAAATATTTGCATCAAGTCTATTAACATCGGTTTCAGGGAGAAGATATAAACGAGAAAGTGCAGATAAAGAACAGAAAGAAGGAAAAGATTTGTTTCTTATTTGTGTGATATTTGTGTGTTGTTGTGTTTTGTGTGCTATGTGTGTGTTAGTTTTTGTGTTGTGTGCTATTAGTGTATTATTTGTGTTTTGTGTGCTGCTTGTGTGTTGTTTGTGTGTCGTGTGCTATGTGTTTGTTATTTTTTGTGTTGTGTGCGATTTGTGTGTTATTTGTGTTTTGTGTGGTTTTTGTGTGTTGTGTGCTATTTGTGTGTTATTGTGTGTTGTGTGCTATTTTTGTGTTTTTTACACGTTGTGTGAAATTTCTGTTGTTTACCTGTTTTTTGTGTTTTGTGGGATATTTCTGTTACTTGTAAGTTTCGTGCGATTTGTGTGTTATTTGTGCGTTATGTGCAATTTGTTTTTTTTTTGTGTGTGTTATTTGTGTGGTGTGTGCTATTTGTGTGTAATTTGTCTTTAGTGTGCCATTTGTGTGTTATTTGTGTGATATTTGCGTGTTATTTGTGTTTTGTGTGCCATGTGTGTGTTATTTTTGTGTTGTGTGCAATTCGTGTGAT
This sequence comes from Eptatretus burgeri, assembly GCF_056783735.1. Taxonomy (NCBI): domain Eukaryota; kingdom Metazoa; phylum Chordata; class Myxini; order Myxiniformes; family Myxinidae; genus Eptatretus; species Eptatretus burgeri. The sequence goes on along the minus strand of NC_140966.1, from coordinate 62,248 downwards.
ATTTGTGTGGTGTGTGCTATTTGTGTATAATTTGTGTGCTATTTGTGTGTTATCTGTGTCTTGTTTGTGTTTTGTGTGCCATGTGTGTGTTATTTTTGTGTTGTGTGCAATTTGTGTGTTATTTGTCTGGTGTGTACGATATGTGTGTTATTTGTGTTTTGTGTGTTGTGTGCTATTTGTGTGGTATTTGTGATATTAGTGTATTATTTGTGTTTTGTGTGCTGCATGTGTGTTGTTTGTGTGTCGTGTGCTATGTGTTTGTTGTTTTTGTGTTGTGTGCGATTTGTGTGTTATTTGTGTTTTGTGTGGTTTTTGTGTGTTGTGTACTATTTGTGTGTTATTTGTGTCTTGTGTGTTTTGTGCTATTTTTGTGTTTTTTTACGCTTTCTGTGCAATTTCTGTTGTTTGCCTGTTTTTTTGGAATTTGTGCGTTTGCCTTTTGGGTGCAATATGTGTTGTTTGCCTTTTTTGTGTTTTGTGGGATATTTCTGTTACTTGTAAGTTGTGTGCTATTTGTATGTTATTTGTGTGTTTTGTGCTATTTGAGTGTTATTTGTGTGTTCTGTGCAATTTGTTTATTTGTTTGGTGTGTGCTATTTGTGTGTAATTTGTGTGTTCCTTGTCTTTTGTGTGCCATTTGTGTGTTGTTTTTGTGTTGTGTGAGATTTGTGTGTTATTTGTGGTATCTATTTTGTTTGGGCTTTGTGTGCTACGTTTGTGTTATTTTTCTGTTGTGTGCGCTCTGTGTCTTATTTGTGTGGTGTGTGCTACTTGTGTGTAATTTGTGTGTTCTTTGTCTTTTGTGTGCCATTTGTGTGTTATTTTTGTGTTATGAGATTTGTGTCTTATTTGTGTGTTATTTGTGTGTTGTTGTGTTTTGTGTGCTATGTGTGTGTTAGTTTTTGTGTTGTGTGCGATTTCTGTGTTCTTTGTGTTTTGTGCATTTTTGTGTTTTGTGCTATTTGTGTGTTATTTGTGTGTTGTGTGTCTTGTGCTATTTTTGTTTTTTGCACCTTGTGTGCAGTTTGTTGTTTGCCTGTTTTATGTGTTTTGTGTGCTCTTTGTTTTTATTTGTGTTTTGTGTGCTGCTTGTGTGTTGATTGTGTGTTGTGTGCTATGTGTCTTATTCGTGTTTTCTGTGCTATTTGTGTGTTGCTCGAGTATTTTGTGCTATTTGTGTGTTGTGTGCTGCTTGTGTGTTATTGTGTGTTGTGTGCTATTTTTGTGTTTTTTACACGTTGTGTGAAATTTCTGTTGTTTGCCTGTTTTTGTGTTTTGTGGGATATTTCTGTTACTTGTAAGTTTCGTGCGATTTGTGTGTTATTTGTGCATTATGTGCAATTTGTTTGTTCTTTTTTTGTGTGTTATTTGTGTGGTGTGTGCTATTTGTGTGTAATTTGTCTTTAGTGTGCCATTTGTGTGTTATTTGTGTGATATTTGCGTGTTATTTGTGTTTTGTGTGCCATGTGTGTGTTATTTTTGTGTGGTGTGTGCTATTTTTGTATAATTTGTGTGTTATTTGTGTGTTATTTGGGTGTTGTTTGTGTTTTGTGTGCCATGTGTGTGTTATTTTTGTGTTGTGTGCAATTTGTGTGTTATTTGTGTGGTGTGTGCGATATGTGTGTTTTGTGGGTTTTTTGTGTGATGTGTGCTATTTGTGTGTTATTTGTGATATTAGTGTATTATTTGTGTTTTGTGTGCTGCATGTGTGTTGTTTGTGTGTCGTGTGCTATGTCTTTGGTGTCTTTGTGTTGTGTGCGATTTGTGTGTTATTTGTGTTTTGTGTGGTTTTTGTGTGTTGTGTGCTATTTGTGTGTTATTTGTGTCGTGTGTTTTGTGCTATTTTTGTGTTTTTTTACACTTTCTGTGCAATTTCTGTTGTTTGCCTGTTTTTTGGAATTTGTGCGTTTGCCTTTTAGGTGCAATATGTGTTGTTTGCCTTTTTTTGTGTTTTGTGGGAAATTTCTGTGACTTGTAAGTTGTGTGCTATTTGTATGTTATTTGTGTGTTTTGTGCTATTTGAGTGTTATTTGTGTGTTCTGTGCAATTTGTTTGTTATTTGTATGGTGTGTGCTATTTGTGTGTAATTTGTGTGTTCCATGTCTTTTGTGTGCCATTTGTGTGTTGTTTTTGTGTTGTGTGAGATTTGTGTGTTATTTGTGGTTTCTATTTTGTTTGTGTCTTGTGTGCTCCGTTTGTCTTATTTTTCTGTTGTGTGCGATCTGTGTCTTATTTGTGTGGTGTGTGCTACTTGTGTGTAATTTGTGTGTTCTTTGTCTTTTGTGTGCCATTTGTGTGTTATTTTTGTCTTATGAGCTTTGTGTCTTATTTGTGTGTTATTTGTGTATTGTGTGAATTTGTGTGCTATTTGTGTGTTATTTGTGTGTTGTTGTGTTTTGTGTGCTATGTGTGTGTTAGTTTTTGTGTTGTGTGCGATTTCTGTGTTCTTTGTGTTTTGTGCATTTTTGTGTTTTGTGCTATTTGTGTGTTATTTGTGTGTTGTGTGTCTTGTGCTATTTTTGTTTTTTTGCACCTTGTGTGCAGTTTGTTGTTTGCCTGTTTTATGTGTTTTGTGTGCTCTTTGTTTTTATTTGTGTTTTGTGTGCTGCTTGTGTGTTGATTGTGTGTTGTGTGCTATGTGTCTTATTCGTGTTTTCTGTGCTATTTGTGTGTTGCTCGAGTATTTTGTGCTATTTGTGTGTTGTGTGCTGCTTGTGTGTTATTGTGTGTTGTGTGCTATTTTTGTGTTTTTTTACACGTTGTGTGAAATTTCTGTTGTTTGCCTGTTTTTTGTGTTTTGTGGGATATTTCTGTTACTTGTAAGTTTCGTGCGATTTGTGTGTTATTTGTGCGTTATGTGCAATTTGTTTGTTTTTTTTGTGTGTTATTTGTGTGGTGTGTGCTATTTGTGTTTAATTTGTGTGTTCTTTGTCTTTTGTGTGCCATTTGTGTGTTGATTTTCTGTTGTGTGAGATTTGTGTGTTACTTGTGTGTTGTTTCTGTTTTGTTTGTGTTTTGTGTGCTCCGTGTGTGTTATTTTTCTGTTGTGTGCGATCTGTGTGTTATTTGTGTGGTGTGTGCTATTTCTGTGTAATTTGTCTTTTGTGTGCCATTTGTGTGTTATTTTTGTGTTATGTGAGATTTGTGTCTTATTTGTGTTATTTGTGTGTTGTGTGAATTTGTGTGCTATTTGTGTGTTATTTGTGTGTTGTGTGCAATTTGTGTGTTAGTTTTTGTTGTGTGCGATTTGTGTTATTTGTGTTTTGTGCATTTTGTGTGTTGTGTGCTATTGGTGTGTTATGTGTTATTTGTGTGTTTTGTGATATTTTTGGTTTTTTGCACTTTGTGTTGTTTGTCTGTTTTGTGTGCATTTGGTTTGTTACTTGTGTTTTGTGTGCTGCTTGTGTGTTGATTGTGTGTTGTGTGCTATTTGTGTGATATGTGTCTTATTCGTGTTTTCTGTGCTATTTGTGTGTTACTCGAGTATTTTGTGCTATTTGTGTGTTATTTGCGTGTTATTTGTGTGTTGTGTGCTGTTTGAGTGTTATTTGTGTGTTGTTTGCTCTTTTTCTGTTATTTGTGTGTTATGTGCAATTTCATTGTTAATATTTGTGTGTTATTTGTGTGGTGTGTGCTATTTGTGTGTAATTTGTGTGTTCTTTGTCTTTTGTGTGCCATTTGTCTGTCATTTTGGTGTTGTGTGTGATTTGTGTGCTCTTTGTGTTTTGTGTGTTTTGTTGTGTGTTATTTGTGTGTTTTGTGCTATTTTTGTGTTTTTTTCACTTTAGTGCAGTTTGTGTTGTTTGCCTGTTTTTTGTGTTTTGTGTGCTGCTTGTGTGTTGATTGTGTGTTCTGTGCTATTTGTGTGCTTTGTGTGTAATTCGTGTTTTCTATTTTGTGTGCTATTTTTGTGTTTTTTGCACTTTGTGTGCAATTTGTGTTTTGTTTGCTATTTGTATGTTATGTGTGTTTTGTTTGCTACTTGTGTGTTATTTGTGTGTGGTGTGCTACTTGTGTGTTGTCTGCGTTTTATGTGATGCTTGTGTGTCATTTGTGTTTGGTGTGCTGCGTGTGTGTCAATTGTGTGTTGTGTGCTATTTGTGTGCTTTGTGTGCTTTGTGTTTTCTGTGCTATTTGTGTGGTATTTGTGTTTTGTGTGCCATTTGCATTCATTATAGTTTGTGATTTTTTGTGTTGTTTGTTCTACTTGTGTGCTATTTGTGTGTTGCTTGTGTTTTTGTGTGCCATTTGTGTTATTTTTGTGTTGTGTGCTATTTGTGTGTTATTTGTGCGTTTTATGGTTTTGTGTGTTGTGTGCTATTTGGTGTTATTTGTGTGTTGTGCGTTATTTGTGTTTTTTGCGTTTTGTGTGCAATATGTGTTGTTTGCCTATTTTTTGTGTGTTCCCCTTTCCCAAATCATGCTTCCTGCCTCTTCCTGCTGCTTACTTCCATCCTTTTTGATTGCTGGTTGTTGAATTCCCATTCTTGTGCCGTTTCCTTGCTGCTTGCTGGTTGCCAGTTGTCAGTTACTGATTGCCAGTTATATCTGTGTGCTACTTTTTTCCTTCGATTGTGCTACTTGTGTTTTGTGTGCTATTTGTGTGCTATTTGTGTTTCGTGTGCTGTTTGTGTGTTCTTTGTCTTTTGTGTGCCATTTTGTGTTGTGTGAGATTTGTGTGTTATTTGTGTGTTGTTTTGTGTTCGATGTGTGTGTTATTTTTGTGTTGTGTGCAATCTGCGTGCTTTTTGTGTGGTGCGTGCGATATGTGTGTTATTTGTGTTTTGTGTGTTTTTTGTGTGTTGTGTGCTATTTGCGTGTTATTTGTGTGTTGCGTGCTATTTGTGAATTGTGTGCTGTTAGTGTATTATTTGTGTTTTGTGTGCTGCTTGTGTGTTGTTTGTGTGTCGTGTGCTATGTGTTTGTTATTTTTGTGTTGTGTGCGCTTTGTGTGTTATTTGTGTTTTGTGTGTTTTTTGTGTGTTGTGTGCTATTTGTGTGTTATCTGTGATATTAGTGCATTATTTGTGTTTTGTGTGCTGCATGTGTGTTGTTTGTGTGTCGTGTGCTATGTGTTTGTTGCTTTTGTGTTGTGTGCGATTTGTGTGTTATTTGTGTTTTGTGTGGTTTTTGTGTGTTGTGTGCTATTTGTGTGTTATTTGTGTCGTGTGTTTTGTGCTATTTTTGTGTTTTTTACACTTTCTGTGCAATTTCTGTTGTTTGCCTGTTTTTGGAATTTGTGCGTTTGCCTTTTAGGTGCAATATGTGTTGTTTGCCTTTTTTGTGTTTTGTGGGATATTTCTGTGACTTGTAAGTTGTGTGCTATTTGTATGTTATTTGTGTGTTTTGTGCTATTTGAGTGTTATTTGTGTGTTATGTGCAATTTGTTTATTTGTATGGTGTGTGCTATTTGTGTGTAATTTGTGTGTTCCTTGTCTTTTGTGTGCCATTTGTGTGTTGTTTTTGTGTTGTGTGAGATTTGTGTGTTATTTGTGGTTTCTATTTTGTTTGTGTTTTGTGTGCTACGTTTGTGTTATTTTTCTGGTGTGTGCGATCTGTGGCTTATTTGTGTGGTGTGTGCTACTTGTGTGTAATTTGTGTGTTCTTTGTCTTTTGTGTGCCATTTGTGTGTTATTTTTGTGTTATGAGATTTGTGTCTTATTTGTGTGTTATTTGTGTATTGTGTGAATTTGTGTGCTATTTGTGTGTTATTTGTGTGTTGTTGTGTTTTGTGTGCTATGTGTGTGTTAGTTTTTGTGTTGTGTGCGATTTCTGTGTTCTTTGTGTTTTGTGCATTTTTGTGTTTTGTGCTATTTGTGTGTTATTTGTGTGTTGTGTGTCTTGTGCTATTTTTGTTTTTTGCACCTTGTGTGCAGTTTGTTGTTTGCCTGTTTTATGTGTTTTGTGTGCTCTTTGTTTTTATTTGTGTTTTGTGTGCTGCTTGTGTGTTGATTGTGTGTTGTGTGCTATGTGTCTTATTCGTGTTTTCTGTGCTATTTGTGTGTTGCTCGAGTATTTTGTGCTATTTGTGTGTTGTGTGCTGCTTGTGTGTTATTGTGTGTTGTGTGCTATTTTTGTGTTTTTTTACACGTTGTGTGAAATTTCTGTTGTTTGCCTGTTTTTTGTGTTTTGTGGGATACTTCTGTTACTTGTAAGTTTCGTGCGATTTGTGTGTTATTTGTGCGTTATGTGCAATTTGTTTGTTTTTTTTGTGTGTTATTTGTGTGGTGTGTGCTATTTGTGTTTAATTTGTGTGTTATTTGTCTTTTGTGTGCCATTTATGTGTTGATTTTCTGTTGTGTGAGATTTGTGTGTTACTTGTGTGTTGTTTCTGTTTTGTTTGTGTTTTGTGTGCTCCGTGTGTGTTATTTTTCTGTTGTGTGCGATCTGTGTGTTATTTGTGTGGTGTGTGCTATTTGTGTGTAATTTGTCTTTTGTGTGCCATTTGTGTGTTATTTTTGTGTTATGAGAGATTTGTGTCTTATTTGTGTTATTTGTGTGTTGTGTGAATTTGTGTGCTATTTGTGTGTTATTTGTGTGTTGTGTGCAATTTGTGTGTTAGGTTTTGTTGTGTGCGATTTGTGTTATTTGTGTTTTGTGCATTTTTGTGTGTTGTGTGCTATTGGTGTGTTATGTGTTATTTGTGTGTTTTGTGATATTTTTGGTTTTTTGCACTTTGTGTTGTTTGCCTGTTTTGTGTGCATTTGGTTTGTTATTTGTGTTTTGTGTGCTGCTTGTGTGTTGATTGTGTGTTGTGTGCTATTTGTGTGATATGTGTCTTATTCGTGTTTTCTGTGCTATTTGTGTGTTACTCGAGTATTTTGTGCTATTTGTGTGTTATTTGCGTGTTATTTGTGTGTTGTGTGCTGTTTGAGTGTTATTTGTGTGTTCTGTGCTATTTTTCTGTTATTTGTGTGTTATGTGCAATTTCTTTGTTCATATTTGTGTGTTATTTGTGTGGTGTGTGCTATTTGTGTGTAATTTGAGTGTTCTTTGTCTTTTGTGTGCCATTTGTCTGTCATTTTGGTGTTGTGTGTGATTTGTGTGCTCTTTGTGTTTTGTGTGTTTTGTTGTGTGTTATTTGTGTGTTTTGTGCTATTTTTGTGTTTTTTCACTTTAGTGCAGTTTGTGTTGTTTGCCTGTTTTTTGTGTTTTGTGTGCTGCTTGTGTGTTGATTGTGTGTTCTGTGCTATTTGTGTGCTTTGTGTGTAATTCGTGTTTTCTATTTTGTGTGCTATTTTTGTGTTTTTTGGACTTTGTGTGCAATTTGTGTTTTGTTTGCTATTTTGTGTGTTATGTGTGTTTTGTTTGCTACTTGTGTGTTATTTGTGTGTGGTGTGCTACTTGTGTGTTGTTTGCGTTTTATGTGATGCTTGTGTGTCATTTGTGTTTGGTGTGCTGCGTGTGTGTCAATTGTGTGTTGTGTGCTATTTGTGTGCTTTGTGTGCTTTGTGTTTTCTGTGCTATTTGTGTGGTATTTGTGTTTTGTGTGCCATTTGCATTCATTATAGTTTGTGATTTTTTTGTGTTGTTTGTTCTACTTGTGTGCTATTTGTGTGTTGCTTGTGTTTTTGTGTGCCATTTGTGTTATTTTTGTGTGGTGTGCTATTTGTGTGTTTTATTTGTTTTGTGTGTTGTGTGCTATTTCGTGGTATTTGTGTGTTGTGCGTTATTTGTCAGGTCAGGTATGGGAGCATGTGCCAGAACAGCGCGTCGCTGCGTCCACTTTCCGCCGGTACTCCAGGGGCCTCCGTCTGGCCATCCCCCAGGCAGATGCCAGGCCCATCCCCATCTCCTTGAGATGATGGTCAACCTGCTGCAACCATGAGGCACGTGGTCGGCCCACTGGCCTCCTCCACTCATGAGACTCCCTCGCTGAGAGAATCTGGTGAGCAGGATCAGCGTCAGGAAAACGAGCCACATGTCCATACAGCCGCAGCTGACGCTCACGGACTATGCAGGTAACAAATCTCATCTGAGTCTCTCTCAGCAACCGCTCGTTGGACACAAAATCCGACCAGCGATAGCCAAGGATTCTCCGAAGAGACCTGGTACCAAAGGAATTAAGTCTCCGTCTCAGATCCTTGGTCAAAGTCCAAGTCTCGCACCCATAGAGCAAGACTGGAAGTACCAAGGACCTGAAGACTCGGACTTTCGTCCTCCCGCACAGGTACCGGCAGCGCCACACCCCATGATCCAGTGAATCCATGACTCCCCAGGCCCGACCCAGACGTCTATTGACCTCCGGCTCACAACCTGCGGAGACATGAATATCACTGCCAAGGTAAGTGAATCTATCCACGACCTCAACATCCTCACCACAAACAGACACAGACAGGACAGCAGCATCCAAGATGTCACCGAAAGCCTGGATCTTTGTTTTGACCCAAGAAATCCGTAATCCCAACGGCTCCGACTCTCCTCATTCAGCACCTCGAGGGCCCCCAAGAGGATGTCTAAAGTCTCCGCAAAGATGACTGCATCATCTGCAAAATCAAGGTCCGAGATCTTGACATTGCCAAACGATGCACCGCAACTTGATCTCTCCGACATCCTCCCAAAAATCCAGTCCATACAAGTGTTGAAAAGTGGGGGGGCAAGTACACATCCCTGACGAACTCCAGTAACAACTGGAAATAAGTCAGAGGCGGTACCACCACACTTCACAGCACTCTCAGTACCAGAGTAGAGTTCAGACATCAGATCGATCAGTTTCGGTGGCACCCCTCGAAGACCAAGAATCCTCCAGAGGACATCCCGATTCACTGAATCGAACGCTTTACAGAGATCAACATAGGCTGCAAGCAGCCCCTGCCGAAACTCTCGTCTGCGTTCAGTGAGGACACGAAGAGCAAGGATACGGTCAATCGTTGACCTCTTTGGTGTAAAGCCTGACTGCTCTGGACGCTGGTGCTCAAGCAGATGGTGGCGAACCCTATCAAGAATTATCCGAGCAAAGACCTTGCCCGGCACTGAGAGCAGCGTCACCCCTCGGTAGTTGTTGCAGTCTTGGCGATCACCCTTCCCTTTCCAGAGAGGGACAACAAGGCCCCTCTTCCAGTCAGTTGGGATGATGCCTGTGTTCCAGGCTGAGCACAAAACTGCATGCAACAGCGAGTGCAGCATTTCCACCAGCCTTGAGAAGTTCAGCATGGATGCCACAGATCCCTGGAGCTTTGCCCCGTTTCAACTGGTTCACCGCAGCCCGTGTTTCCACAAGCGATGGTGGACCACAGTTGATTCGAGGGTCAGCAACAGGGATTGTAACACCCTTGACGTCCAACTCGACAGCTGGGGGATCAGCCTGGTACAGCCGCTCAAAGTAACCGGCCCAGCGGGCCTTCACTTCAGACTCCTCTGTCAAGAGCCTACCACTCTCTGCTCGAACTGCAGTGCTCCGAGGGATGGGCTTGGATGAACGTAATGCGCGAATTCCCCTGTAAGCGGGACGAGAATCACCTGTCCACAGGTGATGCTCTACCCCCTCACAGATTCCTCGCACATAGGCCTCCTTGTCCACCCTCAGTGCACGTACAGTTTTACGCCTCAGCTCCCTGAACAGCTCAGCTCTGCCATTCAGCCTGGCCCTGCGACTCTGGTCAATGGTATCCAGTGTCCCTTGAGAGACAAAATTCTTCTTTGCCCTGCGGTGAACTCCAAGGCATCCACCGGCAACATCAAGGACGGTGGTCTTGAAGGTGCTCCACAACTCTTCAGGACCCCCCAAAGCACCCAGACCCCCCAAGTGTCCACTCAGCCTGTTCGCAAACTCCTCAGCTACTCTCTCATCCCTGAGCTTGGCAACATCCAGCCTAGGCTGGGATGGTACCATTCTCCAGGATTTAAGGTGCAGCTTTAGAGTTGCTACAACAAGCCTGTGGTCAGTATTGAGGAACTGAGCACTCCGGTAGACCCTGCAGTTCTGGACCGTCAATGAGGACATGGTCAATCTCCTTTGCCACACCGCCAGCGTTGGAATACCAAGTCCAGCGATGAGCTTGCGGGCGCTGAAACCATGAACCAGCCACCCTAAGTCCATGACTTCTTGCAAAGTCAAGGAACTTAGTGCTATTCTGGTTCATAGTTCCTGACCCATGGGGACCAACACACACCTCATAACCATCCCTATCAGTTCCAGTCGATGCATTGAAATCCCCCAAGACTAGAAGTGTATCTCGTCTGGGGCACTGATCAACCACAGACTCGAGTGTGGCGTAGAATGCATCCTTCACGGTAAGATCACTCGCCTCAGTCGGAGCATAAACAGAGACCAGGGAAATGACACCTAAGGAGTGACGAATCCTTAATCTCATAATACGCTCGTTGACCGGTGTTACCTCAATTATCATTGGGGTCAGCTTATTGGACACAGCTACAGCAACTCCTTGGGTATGGTAACCATCAGAGCGACCAGACCAATAGTAGGTGTAACCACCCACCATTATCTCGCCGCAATCCGGTCTCCGAACCTCAGAGAGAACTGCAATCCCGATGTCCAAACGCTTGAGCTCAGATGATAACAGAGACAGGTGATCATCCTCTCTTAGGGATAGGACATTCCAGGCACCCACCCGAAGGGACCGCCTCAGGTTAACCCAAGGAGACCGCCGTCTGGTGGACGACACAAATGTCAATTGTGTGTTGTGTGCTATTTGTGTGCTTTGTGTGCTTTGTGTTTTCTGTGCTATTTGTGTGGTATTTGTGTTTTGTGTGCCATTTGCATTCATTATAGTTTGTGATTTTTTTGTGTTGTTTGTTCTACTTGTGTGCTATTTGTGTGTTGCTTGTGTTTTTGTGTGCCATTTGTGTTGTTTTTGTGTGGTGTGCTATTTGTGTGTTTTATTTGTTTTGTGTGTTGTGTGCTATTTCGTGGTATTTGTGTGTTGTGCGTTATTTGTGTGGTGAGCTATTTTTGTGTTTTTGCATTTTGTGTGCAATATGTGTTGTTTGCCTATTTTTTGTGTGTTCCCCTTTCCCAAATCATGCTTCCTGCCTCTTCCTGCTGCTTACTTCCATCCTTTTTGATTGCTGGTTGTTGAATTCCCATTCTTGTGCCGTTTCCTTGCTGCTTACTGCTTGCCAGTTTCCAATAGCTGATTGCCAGTTATATTTGTGTGCTACTTATGTTTTCCTTCGATTGTGCTACTTGTGTTTTGTGTGCTATTTGTGTGTTATTTGTGTTTTGTGTTGTGTTTGTGTGTTCTTTGTCTTTTGTGTGCCATTTTGTGTTGTGTGAGATTTGTGTGTTATTTGTGTGTTGTTTTGTGTGCCATGTGTGTGTTATTTTTGTGTTGTGTGCAATTTGTGTGGTGCGTGCGATATGTGTGTTATTTGTGTTTTGTGTGTTTTTGTGTGTTGTGTGCTATTTGCGTGTTATTTGTGTGTTGCGTGCTATTTGTGTATTGTGTGCTGTTAGTGTATTATTTGTGTTTTGTGTGCTGCTTGTGTGTTGTTTGTGTGTCGTGTGCTATGTGTTTGTTATTTTTGTGTTGTGTGCGATTTGTGTGTTATTTGTGTTTTGTGTGTTTTTTGTGTGTTGTGTGCTATTTGTGTGTGTGTTTTTTGTTTTTTACACTTTGTGTGCAATTTCTGTTGTTTGCCTGTTTTTAGTGTTTTGTGCGTTTGCATTTTGGGTGCAATTTGTGTTGTTTGCCTGGTTTTGTGTTTTGTGGGATATTTCTGTTACTTGTAAGTTGTGTGCTATTTGTGTGTTATTTGTGTGTTATGTGCAACTTATTTGTTATTTGT